>NW_003546492.1:86920-91311 GCF_000090795.2 Amphimedon queenslandica | reverse complement strand
TATTAAGATCAATGAACATAATACTTAACAAATTGAATAAAAAGTATGAAAACAAGTAAATAAAAAAGTTTTATTAAGCAAGAAAAAGTAGGGTTGTCAAAAAACAAAAGAAAAATGGTGGTTGAGTTCAATCATAATAATAATTATTAGTTCAATTATTAATAATAAAAGTCAATTAATAAAAAATAATAATTCTAAAGAATAATACAAAAATTTCAACCCTACTTTGCAGCATTTAGTGAAGGATTTCTGATTCCTTTAACATGACAAAGTTTAATGAAAGAATGACAACCCAACAGCTTGGTTCCAGCCTATGCAAGTGTGCAAGTAAGGCCCACTGACAATTCCAAACAATGTAACAATCTGATCAAAATTTTAAAAAATGTTTATATACTAAAGACATGCATCCATGCTATCACTTTTAAAATCAAACTAACAAGTATTTATTAATACTTTAATGTGGTTCATTTTTATGGTAATGCAATAGCAAACTAATCATCCGTAGTTTTCACTTGTGATAATAATAATTTAGTCAATCAATGCTAGCTGAAACTTCTAATTTTTATTTCTGAGAATACTTAATTTTCATCACACTCATAGCAATGTATAAAGGCAATCACTAGGTACAGAGGCATAAATAGTTTAAATTCAATTTATAGTCAGTTCAAGTTGAGGTGCCCAAATACCACCCCTTATAACTCTGCTGTTCTTGCAGCTAGCAATTCCAGTTTTGGTATAGCTGCATAACGGGTTTTTCTGAAAATCGTTACCAATTTTTGTGTATCTAGGTTCTCTGGAAGGTTTTCACTGGGATTCCGGAAGAAGAAAGTGCACTGCCATATACATCTCTATGACGTCACAAATTACGTCATACATGAATATAATTTGCATATGTGACCATAATTGACAAAAGGTACCTTATGGCGGATTTTAAAATTCATCATTACAATGAAAAATATCAACCTGTGAGTACTTTGTTTAACAACCATTGTTTCTAAAAGTTACATAGTAACTTTTTGCATCTTGTGGAGTAATTTTATGATAAATGGAGCTCAGGAAGTTGGATTTTTATAGCTATAAAGACACATTTCACTACCCGCCATAAAGTACCTTTTGTCAATTATGGTCACATATTAACACGTGGTTAGATTTAATTATTGCAAATGAAGCATGATAAAATTTAATTAGTTGATATATTTCATTAAAAGCATTAAATAATAAATTATTTGCAGTGTTCTTGCACCCCAAAAAGGGTGATAGCCAGTACCATCGCAAATAGTTGCCACGGGCTTGTTTGTTGTCCCTACAAATCATAATTACATAAGTCATTTTAGAGTTCTGTAATTTATTACCACATGAATATCAGCCTTCTTTCATTCAGTTAGCAAATTACTAACTATAATCTGAACCCTGCTATCAAACATTTCATAAATCTTTCGTCGTACAACTAGGCGGTCAAAACTGTTAATAACCCTCTAAATTCAAGTGATATGTGAAAAGCTATGGCGTAATTGTACCTTAATACGAGAACATTTGTATCTCTTCGCAGGGGAAACAAAATCATCAGTAGACAAACAGTCATATTCACTAAGTATGAGATGCACTGTTCTTTGTGACAATCCTAAATACAAAGTAACTATTATTCACAACAATTAATGTACCAGTGATTGTTATGGCTTTTTGCATAGGGCTGTTTCCTTGACTACCTTTCTTCCTCTTGCCTTTACTCTCTTCTCCAACAAAGTAATTGAAGATCTGGACGACAAGCCTCTTCTCTCCAGACTTGATCCTCCTTTTCCAGGCATACCCTAAAAAGCAACACAATATCATTTAATTTTAGTAATTATAGAAATAACAATAATGATAACTTATCCTTTTAAGACAAAAAGCTGATTCTTCTGCTGCAGAGGGACAGCTAATACAACCACCACTACCAGCTAATAAATTAAAACAAAAAATAAGATTTATAATTGATTTTTGCTGGAAGCACTTACCTGAGGAGCTTCGCAAGGTACAACTTTCAAGAAGTCCAACGGAAAGGAGTAGCAGTTTAGTAGTAGCTTCTTTGTTAAAAGTAGAGTCCAAAAAGATGAATGAAGTCCAAGGAAAAGTGATGATAATAAAGACAAACGTCGGCAAAGACAAGATTCACGTAGAATGTTTATTTTTTATACGTTAAGGGCATTATCATGTCTGCCCACACTTCTTAAATGCATGCGCATGCATGTGACCTCTTTGATGTCATATGATGTTTATCACTAGCTCATTTTCTGTGCCAACTAAACTGGAACCGACTATATATTGTAGTCTTAATATTAGCCTATTCTGAAAGGTAGGGTTGAAATTTATACATTATTTTCTAAAAAAATTATTATTTATTAATTAAGTTTTATTATTACTAAATTAACTAATAATTATTATTATGATTGAACTCAACCCCCTTGTTTCTTTTATTTTTTGACAACACTAATTTTTCATATTATAAAATTTTTTTAATCTATCCCATATTTTTTTCCACTCATCCTCAAATCTAAGATTAGCAAGTGTCTCCTTTGTTGCTTCAATACAACTTGCTGCTGTGGCCTAATTTAGCTGTTCAGCTTCAAGTAGAGTCAAATGATTTCTCATTATAAACAAAATCTTATCAAAAAGTATGAGAGAGTGAAGGAAAGAAAAAGATATGACCTGATGGAGCAGACCTCGTGATTCGATGGCACGACCACCACTTTCATCTGAAATATCCTCTAGTGTTGCTAGTATAGCATTAATTGTCTTTTTCACAGCCTAAATTGAGGTATGCCTACGGGACCACCTAGTTTCACATAACTTCACTAATCTGATTTCATTCTGCTTTACATCCTGCTGTTTCTTGAGAAGTATGCTATGGGTAATGAGGAAGACATGAAAACTTAGAGGCATTCCAGGAGTGAAAAGAAGTCGGAAGCATGAGGCAGAGTACAGCCTGTGCTAAGTTTAGCTGATGGGCATGAAAGCGGATACAGGTAGCAAAAGGATTATCCTGCTGTATCCTGGTTTTTACATCTGTATTTACACCACTCATTACAGATGCCCCATCATAGCATTTACTGACACGGTTACTGATATGAAGACCAACACTATTATATGCCGTTAAAGCAGCAGCATTGAGTTCTTCACAGTGAGTATATGAGATGAAACTCTAATGTATGACACCCTTGAGAACATATTGAAGAACAAATGTCATTTGGTTTCGTCTTTCAATTTATCAATGAGGATGGTGTCATAACGGCCTGCGCTCACTTCATTTGTAATGTAGTCAGTAAACTCTCTGCTAAAACTTGGAGCATGGAATTCTGATAATTGTGGCCAAGCAGTAATGCATTGCTGGGACTATTTTCTTATCTTTTCCTCAGGAATTGCGAGTGGCGTGACTGTAGCTTTAAAAGATTGAGATAATTGCCAGCTTTGATGGAACTTTCAGCTTCTTCTGTCTCTCTATGTCTACGCATTGCAATACCTTATTGGCCACATTACAGCAATGCTTCCATTATATCTATCACATACTGACAATTCTCATCAACCTGCTTATGCCTGACACTTACAAGTTGGTTGGCAACAGAAGAGTTATCAAAGTTTGACAGGTAATTGGTCCATGAATGGACTGCTTTACTATGCTTCTGAGAAGTTTCATGAATGGTGAGTGTCCCTCGCTTACCTTTGGCATGTTTCCAGTCAGAATATGCACTAAAACATAGCCTCTTGTCTAAATTACTTCCAAAAAATCGGCAAGGCAAACAATACACTGAGTGATGCTTCACAAAATATTCAAGCCCGGCATAAACATGATACCGATTGGGCTGGAAAGAACGTTTAACCGTCCGATTTGAGTGTGAATAGGGTGTCATGCCTTCTGGTTGAGCTGGTTTCTCATCCTTACCCTTAGCAATATCTCATGGTAGTGAAGGTGACTGTAATGAAGTAGTGGGTGGTGTAGCTCCAACACTGACTTCTGTAGTGGTAGTAGTAGTAGTGGTAGTAGTAGTAGTGGTAGTAGTAGTAGTAGAGGGAATAGAAGAAGAGGGTGATGGAGAATGAGCATTAACTGACTACACATCAGCTGTAGCTGCATTAACTGTTGTAGCAACTACTGTAGACTGAGACTCATGATCATCAACTGATTTAGCAAGAGACTGACCTAAAGTAAGAAATTTGAGATAATTTGTATCATTGACTTTTTTACCGTGAATGTACTTACTACAGAGGGGTAGGAAGATAATGGAGATTAGTGGGGCTAAAGGTTTCATTATGCATGCTCATTTTAAGTGTTGCCAACAAAGTAAACACATCAACATCATAAACTAATAGTGTCCACAATAATTTTTTCATCTCTCATTGTTAGTTACAAAATCTCT
>NW_003546492.1:78632-84398 GCF_000090795.2 Amphimedon queenslandica | reverse complement strand
GTTAGTTATGATGTCATATTAGTCAAACCATTAATAAAAATGGCCGCCAGTATGTATTACCTGACTATTGTTTATTTAGCAGATTCATCTGGTGAATGCACTCTCTACGCAGCTCTAAAGCTTGCAATCGTGGCGTAATGAAGGCAAACACTCAATCAAGTATGTATGCAGTGAATGCTTTTGTGATACACTGATGTTTGAAAGTGAACAAAACTCTATGAGAGATTGCAGCCCATTTGGCAAAACTTGAAGAACTTTTGCCAAGTGATGGAACATAAGTCAATAGAAAATAATATTATAAAAACAATCATATTACTAAAAATTAAAGTACTCTCATTATATTCAAGAATTCTTTACTCAGTTTTCAACCATTTTAAAAAGTTTAGTAAAGTTTATTGCATCTCACTATTGAGAAAAAAATTGAAAAAATTATATGTTGTAGAAAAAGTATAAAGGAAACAATTTGTGTTCCAAAAACTAAATTGTGCGTTCAGCCCGTTGTACCTTAACCATATAATAACTATTAATTATGATGTCACACTTCCAGTCAGATTTTTTGGTCTGGCATTTCCCCTATATGCCTGCACCACAGCCGCCTATGCTTCACCGACTTGCAGAAAAAATACTCCTTTTTACTGGACAGAGGAGTGTGACAGTGCTCTAACTGTTTGAAGCAACTGTTGACTTCTACTTCTGTTCTAGCTCACCCAAACTTTTTCCAAGGAATTCATTTTAGACGGAGATGCTAGTAATAGCGGCATTGGAGCTGTTCATTCCCAACTATATCATGAAAATGAAAATGTAGTTTGATATGCCAGCAGTGCCTTTCATAAAACTGAAAGAAATTCTAGTGTCACTAGAAAGGAACTACTGGCTTATTGTCAGTTTTACTAGTCATTTTTGCCAATATTTGCTTGGCCGTAAGTTTAAACTGCATACTGATCATCATTCCTTAACGTTGTTAACTAATTTTAAAAGCTAAATGGTTAACTAGCGCAGTGGTTGGAAAAACTAGCCAAATATATTTTTGAGATTCACACCATCAGGGGTGTAAAAAATTGTGCAGACTCTCCCGCCACCCAAATAATGAGAATAGCTGCAATCACCAATGCTGATACTCCCTTTTCCCTGCTTTCTTATTCCCTGGATAAGGTACGAAATCTTCAGTTGCAAGACAACACTATTTGTCATGTTTTGAGAGCGAAGGAACAACTGAGTTGGCCGGGTAGTGAGGTTGTCAGTAGTCATTGCAGCAGTACTAGGACATTATTGCAAATATGGGATCAATTGCATGGCAGTAATGGCATTTTTTCTGTATCTTTTAATGTCCTAATGATAACTCCACCCACAAGCAATTGGTTGTACAATCCTCCCTTGAGTCCGAAGTATTAGAGGATGTGCATGCAGGATCAGTTGGTGGCCATTTCATTAAGTCTAAAACTCATAAGAAATTCAGACCAGATTTTGTTGACTATTATGATGTTATGTGTTCAACATGCTCTGTTTGTCCAACAACAAAATCTCTAGCACCGAAATCCAAAGCTCCTCATACTTTAATTACAATGGGTAGTCCAATGCAATTGGTTGCAGTAACCTGGTGTGGCCCATCCTACGGTGTGCAACAGGGAATTGTTACATACTGGTTGTTGCACAAGTAAGCGTTATCACACCCCCACTAGGGATACATTGCATTTGTATGACCGAGCCCAAGGGCCGCAGGTCCGAGGGCGAGGTCATACAAATGCAATGTATCCCACAGCGGGGTGTTATCAAAATATTTGTCATAATAAGTGGGCGTATCAAAGGTGGACGCCAATGCGCATGCTCAGTAGCACCACACCTCGTGGCAAAATGGTAATAATGGAGGATAGGACGCTCAGATAAAGGTACTTCAATCAACTGATCCAGATTTTACGTTGACATAATGGTACTATTTTCAGGCTATAATGTCTGGAAGAGGTCCAGAATGGAGATCCTGCCATTGCTGACCGGCCATGTATTGATCTTACCTTCCCCTGCCATCTTATTTAGTATTGAGGCTACGGTCAACCATTGATTTCAACACGGAAGGAGAGAAGTGAAACTCTAATTAGTCTATGAATTCATATAAAGATTTCTGCACTCCGGAGACTCACAATAGTTACGACTTTGTACCCGCTGTCCGTTTCTGCGGGTCACAGGGCCTAGGCCAGATTATATTGCAAGCCTTAGTGATATTGACTTTAAGCTTATAATACCTACACAATAATGTTTCTTATAATATTTTATTTTAAGAGATTTTGCTGTCAACCCACATGGATACAAATAAAACCACAGGAAGTGTTAGAAATGAAAGCTGTGTTACATCACATTTGTAACCACTGCCATTGATACGCCCACTTACTTTTATACATTATCTTACAAAATTGCGTGAGGCTTATCCTTCGCCTTATATGGAAGCAGTACTGTAAGTACAAAAGAGTTGTATTCTAGATTTTCACCACATGACGTGCTCCATACAGATCCAGGGCAACAGTGTCATGCCTTTTTAATTAAAAAAATTTGTCATATCCTACAAATCAGCGAATCATGTACCTCGCCCTACCACCTACAATGTGACAATCTGGTCGAAAGATTCAATCGGACACTACTAAATGCACTAGGTACTACATACAAGGACAATCCTCTCAACTGAAAATCCTACATCAGACCTTTTTGCTTTGCATACAAAACCAGTATTCATGCTTGAACTTGATTCATGCTATTTTAATTAACTCTTGCATTCCCAGTGTTTTTTTCTCATTTTGGATCTATTTCAATTGAAATTATGTAACTATTTTGTACTGATTTATTTAGTGTTCATTATTGACTCCTTGTTCCTTGTTGCCATGTTATCAAAGGGTTAAAATTACACAAGTAAATTGTGACCATAATTGACAAAAAGGTACCTTATAGCAGATTTTAAAATTCATCACTATCACGAAAAATATCAACCTGTGAGTACTCTGTTAGTCAGCAATTGTTTCTAAAAGTTACATAGTAACTTTTTGCTTCCTCTAGTGTAATTTTATGATAATGGGAGGTCAGGAAGATGGATTTTTTAGGCTATAAAGTCCAATTTTCCTATCCGCCATAAGGTACCTTTTGTCAATTATGGTCACAATTATTCATTATTAGATGAGAAAT
This sequence comes from Amphimedon queenslandica, assembly GCF_000090795.2. Lineage (NCBI taxonomy): Eukaryota > Metazoa > Porifera > Demospongiae > Haplosclerida > Niphatidae > Amphimedon > Amphimedon queenslandica. Next base: position 81,233 of record NW_003546492.1, on the reverse strand, counting down.
ATTTTTAGAATCAAAATTAAATTTTATTGCTTTTTCCGTGTATACAATAATGTTTGACGTCAAGTTTACTTCATACGGAAATTCAAAGGAAGGTAATACACAGTTGGAAGTAGAACTAACTTGTTTTCAAAGTACACAATCACCAAGTGTTGCACTTCTTCTACTACAGCAAGTAGAAAGAGAACCCAGTTATCCAAACAAAAAGTATTTCAGCCCAATAATTAGGTAAAATACTGTCTAAATTGAAAATATAAAATTGCAGCCGCAAGTATCAGAAAAAATTAATACAAAATCTACTCTTAAATGAATGGGCTGGGAATACTACCAAATCAGGTATGAAAGACTGGACCCCAGTACGTCAAGTCAGATGTTGTTGTGCCACATGTACTTCTCGTTAAAGTCTGCAATTCAGTGATTCTGATTCTGACACCGAAAGTTTTTGATTCTTCTAGAGTTCGTAGCTCAGTTCGAGATGGTCAACCAGGTCTTTGGTTGGCTACTTGTAGGATTAGAATAGGACTCCCATCGCTGCCCAGATTTGTCTTAAGACTAAACAAGCTTCATAGTTGTACATGTATTATATCTAGTTAGTTTTTTAAGGCTCCGCCACAAGTTGGTATGTGTCCTTCAGACTCACTCTTTTAATTATAGTCTTTCGTGATTCTTTGTGCCATTTGTCTGTAAAGCTTTAATAATAATAATAATAATAATAATAACAGTTAATGTATGGCCGGGAAGCAAGTCTCCCTATTGATCTTTATTTTGGCATTTCTTCTCTCTTACCTCGTGACCTCTCCCATATCATACTCACGTGAAATGCAATTGGTACTACGTTATGTATACCTGAAGGCTTGGGACACTTTAGGAGATGTGCAAAGAAGGCAAATGTTATATGACTGCAAAGTACATGGTCCCTCATACAAGGAAGGTGATAAAGTACTATTATACGCAACAGTGGTCCCTTCGTCTCATAAGTTGTATCACCCATGGACTCGTCCATACCAAATTATCTCCAAACTATCTTATGTCAATAATGAAACAAGTAAATATAAAACATTAGAAAAGGAAAAAGTAGTTGCATTTATTTGAAAAAAGTAAATAAACAATAGGGTACTTGCAAAGTGCTGTGTAACAAATTCTACACATGTACATGAAGCATGTTACCAAAACCATTGTAATTATCCACACAGGCTACTACATGATGACTATATAGCCATGTCTTTGATGCAGTGGTGTAGGATTTGTAAACACCACTTTGCAAGAACCCTCTTGTCAGTGGTGAGAGAAGAGGGGGGCTAGGGGGCTATAGCTCCCCCAATGCCTGGCACTGTTGGTGCTAAGTCCCGCCAATTATTATCAGACACCTTTGTTTTGTAAACTAATGATAAATGAACTGAATTATAAGTAAATTATAATAATAATTCTAAATAATATGTAAATAAATGAACAATTAATTGTTTATAATGTCAAGGATTTCCAAAAAACTCCTTACGCTTGTCGTTATTTAGTGAAAATTCCATAGCAACTTCAACTACAATTCATCTGCACTATGCTTATGTCAAGAAGAATAAGGTGATTAAGGCGTTTCTCAGTCATGGTTGTTCGAAGGTAGTTCTTGACTCTTCTTAATGTTGAAAATTACCTCTCTGCAGTTGCAGAAGTGACTGGAACTGTAAGATGCATTTTCATAATTTTATGCACCTCACATAGCATTGTTTTAGCAAACATACAACTGATAAAAATGTCACAAATGGTGTTTATTGATGTAACTTTCTTAATACCCATTTGTTGCTGCTTGTTTGCAGTCTCAATTAAATCTCGCAACATCTTTATTTGAAATTCCAGAGTGTTAAAATTGATGTCAACTTTATACATGGCTTGAAGTACTGTACTTGGTTTGACTGGTTGGGCAGCACATGATTTCAGTTAAAGGGTTTCTATTTCTTGCATTATGATAAACACTGGATGGTCAAACCTCAGTAATATTTCAGCAACTAACAGGTCAAGTACTTACTAATACTGCTTACGATAGTATACTGATGGTGAGGCATATAAGTATCTCTGTTCTCATGGTACTGTGGGCTCATTAGTAAAAGTTTGTGCATCATTTACAACTGAATCATAAAAAGAAGTGGAACGCAGAATCAGAGTGCTATCTGTTCAGAAACATCTTTGTTGTCTCTGCAACAAATATAGCCTCTTGCATTTTTATACTGTATCCCTGGATAGTTGCTCAGTGGCACTAGAAATAACACATGCAAGTCTGAGACCATAATGGGTGTGAGACTTTGATAAAACTGCCCTTATGCCAGATGCTTTCTTGCTAAGTTCCTAATGACATTCATCAGCGATTTCTTCACGTTCTGTTTCTATAACTAAATAGTTTTTAACCACAGAGTCTATAGCAGATTTACACACTGTCCATCTGGTGGGGCACAGGGGTTTTAATCCAGGTGATAATGGAGCTATTTCATTTTTGATTCTGTTGAAGAAACCCAATTGTTTTGGGGAAGCTCTTATTAGATTATATCACTCTTGAGTTACACCAAGAGCATCTCTGACTGCTGAGCACTTACATGAACACTCCTGCAGACACAGATT
>NW_003546492.1:75852-78389 GCF_000090795.2 Amphimedon queenslandica | reverse complement strand
ATCAGCCATGTTGGAAGCTCCATCATATGCTTGACCACGACATTGTTGGAGAGTGAGAGAACCGCAAAGCAGAACATCTTTTAATGCATATGATATAGTAAGAGAATGTGTTTGCTGCATTTCCATCACGCCAATAATGCCTTCAGAAACTGTATATGATTTTTCAACTCACGAAATGGAAATACTGAGCTGCTCAAGACCACTTTCTAACAACTCATCAACACCATATACTACTGTAGATCTACATTTAACAACTGGAACAGGTTTCCTTTCTCATCTTTGTGGCCTCTCACAGTAAGACCTTGCTGGCATAATATCTCAAAGACGACAGTTGCAACAAAAGCATCTTCCTTCTTTGTTCTTTGTCTCTCAGACGAGACTGACTTGCTAGTTAATGACTGAAGGCTGCTCAGTAATATTTTACTTGTCAATTGCTTCAGTATAAGTGTGACTTAAATCAAGCTTTTGCCTTTTTCCAATTATCATAACCAATGCCAATGAATCCTTGATCTGACTTTTTAATGAAGGTCAAAATCTTTGTTTTGTACTCTTTACTACATTAAAAACAGAAGACTTTTTTTTTAGTTGTACAGTAAGTCAACCATTTCACACACCCCCTATTTTATATTGCTTTCACCGCAACTGCCTCTTGTTTCTTTACTTTTTTCCAATTTAATCCTACAACTTTTCCATTTTCTAATCTTTTTCTTGTTTCCACTCTTTTTTCTTAAATTAATAATGTACTTCCTGTTAATGATTATGTGGTTAGGTTAATCATACTTATGACAATTATGTGCACACGAATTAAAATGGTGTCAAACCACAAACCCATGTTGTACTGCACCTGGAAATTGTCTTCCATTGTTCTCTGTCTTTGGTTTTTTTTGAAGCCACATGTCCAATCTTTGACCCAAGCTCAAAGGATTGACATAAAACCTAACTTGAGTGGTTCTCTGGCTTAAATGATTTCCATGTTGATAGATGAAAAAAAGTCAAATAGATTAGGTGGAAATTAAAATTTGGGCCTATTCTCCAGAAACGCGTTACAGTCCACTTTAAAGGTACCAGGAGAATCGCTCAGTGAAGTAGATCTGATCTAAGCCATTTATAAAGCTGTACAATGTAAGCTACAACAGTTATAAGTGTTGAAAATCAAAAACAACTGCCATTTTAAAAAACCAACCTCAATCCTACATATAGGCTACCACCTATATAATACAACCAATTGCTGACTTACCTAAAACTTCTGTTGTGCATTTTGATGCCCCCTAATGCTTGCTTTACGTTTTCTCCTTCCCTACACACTCCTTTTTCTCAACCACTGCATTTTATATTGTTGGGAGATGATGCCACTTTATTCGATCCTTCAGATGAAAATTCTTAAGAGACGGTACAATACACCAGAAGCGGAAGCTGTCACCCTTTCTTACTGTTATCCTGCTAATCACCGCCGTCATCCTGATCATTGTCCATATATATCTCACTAAATTCTGGATGCATTTCTCAAAAGAAGCAGTTGTGTTGTAATGAATGTTTCCATGTACATTACTTTTAACTATTATTAATGTGACTTTATTGTTGTTAGTATTTTTAAGATTATTGATGTTTAATTATAGTGTAGTCCTGTTGTGTCCATCATTCTCCTTTTTTTTATCAAACTGTTCCTACTTTACCAAAAAAGATTTGTGATTAATATTACACTAATTTTATTAAATACTCGTCTACCATTAACTGGTGGCAATTGTAACAGGTCACCAGAAAAAATTTATTTGGGTCCAAACCATTTATCAGTTCCACATATATCTTCTAAGACCATGTGCAAGTATGCTAGATTTAGCTGAGATACCTCGTCAACTATTATAAGTTTCATTTTTAGCCTTTTCTGACTTTATTTAAGGCCCTATATCCAGCTGCTTTTCTCTCATGCTTTATTGGTAACTGAAATTATTTCTTTATGATACGTGTGCCTACAGTAAATAAGGCTATACCTGTAGGTGAAAAAGGCTAAAGGACACAATTTAACAATTTTGTGAATGCTATATGTCATCCACAAGGCATTTTATTGCCTTTATTAGTACTTTTTACCAGTTCTACCTATACAACCAGCAAATCTACTTAGTTGTTTGATACGTTCTAATATAAGTAGTCTTGATGACTCATTCTCTGAAGTCTTCACATTCTTTTTGGCTTATAAAATGACTCCTCATGTATCAAAATTTTCTTTTGTAGACATTAAGCCTTGCCTCTTTTTGCTCCAATGTTATAATAGGAACATTTCTATGCACATCAACAATATCTGCTACTGCTTCTATTACTTCACCCAGTTTTTGAGGCTCATCATCCTTGTTATCAGAAAGTTCGTCTTCAGTGAAACCGGCTATATTTCTGGAATTAACTCTATCCTTTTAATGGGCCGTTTCTATTTCTCACTCGTGGTTCACCAGTTTAGACCAAGAAAAGCCAGCTCAATATCCTTAAGACATCCTACTGACAGATGACCTGGAGCTTCTGTGCTCCGCTTTATGTAAATATAATAT
>NW_003546492.1:70192-75681 GCF_000090795.2 Amphimedon queenslandica | reverse complement strand
AACACAATCAAAGTAAGTCATTACTCAGGAGAAGGAGCTTCTCTGAAGCATATTTGTCATGGGAACTGTTGCCCCTCATAAGTTATTAAATGCCATTTTTTTCTATTGCAGTCTCAATTTTTGATTTATAAGTGGGGAAGAGCATAGGTCTTTAAATTTCACCCAATTTGAGAGAGGATTTGTGTCTTATCTGGCTAACCCTAATTCTACTGCAGTGTGTTACGAACATGGCAGTAAGAATAACTTACGTGCTTTAAAACAAATGAAAAATCGGCGTATTAATGAATTAGTATACCATTTTGCTAATCCCAAACTTAAAGAAAGATATTTTTTGCACTTTCTAGACCTTCACTTGTCAAAAAGGCCTACATTTCATGATGATAGTCCTGACAAAGACGGTGTTTATTTGCATCCTATGGATAAGTTTGATCCTGAAAAGAAGTGGTACTACACCATAGCAATCGGCCATAATGAGCTAAAAGGAATTCTAAAATCAATGTGTGAGAAACTTGTATTCATAGTGAGAAAAGTCTAATCACAGCAAGACCTACAACTAGATTATTTGATGCGGGTGTAGCAGAAAAAGTCATTATGGATACGACTGGTCACAGGTGTCTGGATGGATTTAAGCCATATGCTAGGACAACCAATCAATAACAGCTGCATGTTTCTAAAGCCATTGCATGTTTCTCCAGCAATCACAGTCTGAATTTAAGCCCTGACTTATCTAATTGGCTGATTCTACTTTAAGGAACTAAGTACATTTACTCAAAGCGCTACAACTACTAAAATGGAGTACACAAATGAAAAAATGAAAGGAATTGTCAGTTTTCAAGGACAAGTTAGTGGTGAGCATTTAACATATCAGTTAAACTGTAGCTTCAAAGACTTTTGCACTTATGTATCGTTATGTTCAATCATTATTCTCTTGCACTATTTTATTCACTTTCATTCATTATTATCAAATCCATTGTATTATGTTTGATTATATTTCAGAAGGCTCAGTCTCACATATCAATGGTGTTTGGCCTAGTTTTCTGAATTTCAGTTATTTTGCAGTAAAAATTATAAAATTTATGGTACCTTGCTCCACATATGGGTGGGGCTTTTCCTATATAAGCCCTGACCTGGTGAGATCACATTGGCCTTTTCTCTAACTCCAGAGAAAGGAACTTTACTTTACCGTCACAAGATGTCTACTTCTGAAGAGACTTTCAGCAGCCAGAGTGTTACTGATAAAATTATCGCTCAACTAGAGAAGATGGAAACTTCCCTCGAAAAGGAGTTACAGATTATCTCCAAAAGGGTAAGACACCTGGAAGAGCAGGCACCCCAATCACCCAAGAAATGGGCGACAGATTCGTCCTCATCTCATTGGGCGGACAGGAGCACATCATGCTTAGATAGCATGGCAGACTGCTCCTGGCCAGTTTTGGAAGATGAGGAGGAACAGAGAGATCCGTCAGAGACGGAGAACATCGATCAGACTATCTCTATCCAGCTCTCAGAGGAGAATGCTAAGCTGGTTACCTCAACTTTCAGGAAAGAGCTATCGTCCGAAAGCCGCAAGAGGCTAAGGACCTTGCCCTAGCCTTCAGAACACCCGGTGTCCTAAGCTAGATTCCATATTCAAAGGGGCATCACTCCACAGTGACAAGGACTTTGGATGCCAAATTAGCACACATCCAGGCGCTAATTCACAACCCAGCCGGCCCCTTGATTCGCCTCCTCCACTCCTTTGACGACGGACAACTATCTAATGAGAAGCAAAAATGGCTATCTCTAATGCAATCGGCCTTTTGGGGAATGCCTCAGCTGGAATGTCGAGGCTCAGGAGGAAGTCCTCAAGTCAGTGAACCCCGACATCCCAGACTTGGCAGAGGAGGACATTTTTCAGTCAGCTGCTCCAAACCCCTTTGGTTCAGGTTTTGAGGTTAAAATGAAGAGAGGGCAGTGTCCCTAAAACTCTTTTTAGCCTCCAGACCTTCGACTCAGCCCACCACTGCCCCCCAAGAGGTGGTGGCCAGTCCAACCGAGGGAGACCCTGGCAGAAGAGGCAGTTAAAGCCCTCCACCAGAAAGTAGTCTTCATGAACCAAAGTGTGAAGAAGAGAGACTTTTAATCATGTATAAATGTATTTCAATCAAAAAATCTATTGTTAAATACATTGATTCAAAGGGGGTAACTCCACTAGAAGTCGACAAAACACTAATAGCGGGGAGACTTGCTCCCTTCGAGGACAACTGGTCAAAAATATCTCAGGATATACGGATCCTGAATACAATAAAGGGGTACAAAATAGAATTTTTGGAAAACCCAACACAACAGGGACAGCCCAGAGTAGGCTCGTCCTCAACCTCGGATCTGGCATTACTGAACGAAGAAATTCAGAAGATGCTGACCAAAGGGGCAATCTCGGAGATTCCCCTGAGGGAGAATCCCCAGGTGTTTTACTTCAGTCTCTTTCTAGTCCCCAAAAAAAAAGATGGGGGCAAGAGACCAGTCATCAATCTGAAAGATCTCAATGCTTACATCCCACCCTACCATTTCAAGATGGAAGGTCTCCATACGTTGAGGGACATTCTAAAGGAAGGGGACTGGATGACGAAAGTGGATCTGAAGGATGCTTACTTCACGATGACAATTCACCAGTCAGACAGACAATTCCTGCGCTTCTCCATAGGAAGCCAAGACTTCCAATTCAACTGCCTGCCATTCGGCCTGTCCTGTGCTCCCTGGGACTTTTCCAAGACCCTGAAGCCCGTGCTAACTCTGCTGAGAGAGCTAGGAGTCAGGCTTGTTGCGTATATAGAAGACATTCTAGTCCTGGCAGAGACAGTGGAAAAAGCGCAGGACCACACAGAGACTCTGATATACCTCCTGGAGAATGTGGGCCATATAGTACACCCAGAAAAATCAGTGAGACAGCCAACCCAAGAGATAAAATTCCTGGGAATGATGGTGAACTCGAGGACAAGGGAGCTACGTCTCCCAGGCCAGAAAATAAAGAAACTGAGACAAGAGGTAGCCATGATGATCAGAAAACAACTGGCGCTTCCCACTGCTTGAGAAGTGTCATGCCTATTGGGAAAATTCAATTCAGTTTCCAAGGCAATTTCTCCAGGCCGTTATTCTGCAGGACATTACAGAGAGACGTGACAGCATCTCTGGACCAGAGCAACCAGTGTTACGATACTCCTTGCAGCCTGTCATCAGCTACCATAGAAAAATTGGAATGGTGAAACACCCAGCTAATGAGCTGAAATTGGAAGAGTCTGGTCCTAAGGCAACCAGACCTCCAGATAGAGTCGGATGCATCCCTCAGAGGGTGGGGACCATCATGCCAAGGGACACAAACCAGTGGTGCTTGGTCCCAACAGGAGCAAAAACTGCACATAAACTGCCTAGAGCTGCTAGCAGCAACACTAGCAGTCAAAACCTTCTTGAAGGATCAAAGAAACAAGAGTGTAAAACTTAGCAGTAGGTTATGTAAACAAGCTGGGCAGTACAATCTCCGCCCAGGCCACCAAACTAGCAAGAGAGTTATGGATGTGGTGCCTAAAGAGGGACATACTTCTGACAGCACAACATTCACCGGGGAAAGAGAATGTAATAGCAGACTGTTAAGAGTGATGAAGGATCGCTCCGACTGGATGCTCAATCCGGTGATCTTCCACCGAATCCAAAAGCACTTCCCCTGCCTAGAGATCGATTTATTTGCAACATGACTATTTCATCAACTACCCCGCTTCTACAGCTGGAGACCAGATCCCCTCACAGAAACAACAGATGCTTTCCTCCAAGATTGGGCACCAGTGAAGGGTTGTGCCAACCCCCCTTGGAACCTCATAGGGAGAGTACTAGCAAAGGTGGAGTTTCAGGAGGTGGAGCTAGTGATACTAATTGCCACAATATGGCTGTCACAGCCTTGGTATCCCAGGCTACTAAGCCTGCTTGTCTCCAGCCCACTGAGGATAGATCCTAGACGAGCGGCAATAACGGAGGATCATCAGGATCTAGCTCCATTTCTAGCCGTGTGGCCTATCTCAGTCAACACAATAAAGATCAGAAACTTTCATCAGAGGCTTCAGACCTCCTCCTATCATCATGGAGACAGAAGACCTCACAGTCTTACGACTCAATCAGCAATAAGTGGATGGGCTGGTGAACTGAGAGGCAATGTGATCCAATTTCAGGACCTACAGAGGATGTGGTCAATTTCCTGTCACATCTGTACAATGAAGGATATCAGTACAGATCCTTGAATGCCTACAGATCAGCCATTGCATCCATGCTCATGCCCATTGAGGGGGTCCCTATTGTCCAACATCCATTGGTCAGCAGACTATTGAAAGGGGTGTTTCAATTACGCCCCCTCTGCCAAAGTACCAAGGTACATGGGATGTGAGTGTGGTGCTACACCATATTGGTGAGCACCAGCTGGATCAGAACTTAACGCTAAAAGAGTTATCCTTACGCAGTCATGTTACTAGCGTTAACACGCCCATCTCGTTCAGCCGACATTTCAAAGCTAAATCTGAGAGGATACAGAAATACCCCGATGGTGCTGTGTTTACACCAACAACCCTGGCAAAACAATCTAGACCTGGTAGGAACATGAATAATTTTTTCTTTCCAAGATTCATTGAAAACGAACGTTTGTGTCTAGTGAAGTCACTGACACTATATTGAGAAGACAAGACAATTAAGAGGAAACAATGATCAATTGTACATCTCGTTCATCAAACCACATCACCCAGTGACATCATCCACCATTGCTAGGTGGCTAAAGTTAGTCAAGGAATCAGCTGGAATAGATACCAGTGTATTCAAAGCTAACTCTGTTAGGTGTGCTAGTACATCAGCAGCTGCTTTGCAAGGACTCACAACTGAGGATATCCTAAGTGCAGCGGACTGAAACACAGAATCCTCTTTCAACGATTCTAATATAAGCCTGTTCGAGATACAGCCTATGCAAAATTAGACCTTAACACTACAAACAACACCATTGATATGTGAGACTGAGCCTTCTGAAATATAATTATAGAATGGCTAAGGCCACGAAGCAGCTAAATGCTATTCTGGATTATATGAGGAAGGTGAAGTCGAGCTTATCACACAGGTGTTTAATAATTAAATTTTGGGACAAAAAGGGTGTCACAAAATGTCATCAGAAATTTTGAAAAGTGCTTAACAATGCGCATAGCAACAGTACTCTAGTAACTTTGATGACATGTGACAAAAAAGTGTTATTCCCTACATTGTTGTGGTTACGTTTGACAATTTGCTGAGATGTTGAGGAACCAGAAGATACCTTTACCCAGCAGAAAAATTAATGCACGGCTGTTATTCAAGGCTCTAGAGAAATGAAAATGCAATAAGATCTATGGGCAAAAACTAAAGAAGAAAAGTTTTTCTGGATAAGGCTAAACCATGAAGCAATAGAGAAAGGTTTGGTCTATCGGGGTCTATAAACCCGAAGGTATGTT
>NW_003546492.1:32069-49465 GCF_000090795.2 Amphimedon queenslandica | reverse complement strand
TAGGAAGATCTTTCATGCCCCAAGATGGTGTCTATGTGCGTTCCTCTGGTCCTAGTTCTTCATGGATAGCTGGGAAGATTGAAGCAAGATTGGGTAATGTACACTATGATGTAAAGTTAGATGATGGACAATTGGTTAGGAGGCATGTTGATCACATACAAACTCGGGTTACTGAGTCATCTACTCCCACAGAGCCAGAGCCACTAAATATACCCTATCAACCTCCTCCCGACACAGGTTCCACATCCCATTCAGAGGAGGCACCACCACTTCCTGAACCACAAGGAACTGTAAGACGATCCAATAGGATTCGCCACCCGCCAGAACGGTATGGACAACCGCTTCCAATCTAACAGTGGAGGAATGTAGCATCATCATCAGAAAGCTCTGGAACCCAACACTCATCTATCTGGAACAATCTAGTTACATATACTCTGTATGTTACTGTTAGTACTTTTCATTTTCTTTCTGTTGGTATCTAAACTATTCTAGAACATTCTTGGTGTAATTTTGTTGTGTATATAAGTGCTTGAGATTTAGTTACTGAGTTAGTTCTTATTTAGTTATCAGTTATCATTGTTATTCAATTATCAAAAAGAAGTACAAATACAACATAGTAGTATCAGTACAAAGTGCTGCAGAGCTGCCACGTGGGCGTACTCAAGCCTAATATATTAAAAGGCAATTACAGAAGATGTTGGCTTCTTCAATGGGCACTCGTTGTTATGACAGCAACACTTGTAAAGATATGCTTTTTATTGTTATGCAGCAATGTAGGAATGCTGAGAAAGGTGAATGCTTGGTGAAGGTCACATGTCCACCAGAACCGATGGTTGTGCTCTGTACTGACCAACAACTTAACTATTATTGTTCAATTTTGTGTTGATCAGTTTAACTTCCGTCTTGGAATTGATCCAACTTTCAACTTTAGAGATTTTAGTGCGACTCATCTTGTCTATTGTCATTTTTTGCTCCAGGATCCTAAAATGAAGCATTCACCAATATTATTAGGCCCCTATATTGATTCATTCCCATAAGCTCTTCCAAACATACAATTATTTCCTTTTCACACCTATTGGCTTAAAGCCTGAACTAGCTGGTATTGAAACTGCTGGCAGTGATGGAGAGTAGGCCCTAGTTGAAGCAGTATTACACAATTTCAATGCTGCTGTTCATTTGTGGTGTTTTGGCCATTAAAAACAGAATATTTGCATGAACATAATTATACCCTGCAAGTGCAACTAAGATATATATTCGTGATATCTTTTGTTGGAGAGCTCATGGTGTATACCATGAAGGGCTTGTTGATTGCTGTGATGCATTGCAACTTAATGTAAAGCTGGCTGGTTTGAAGAGTAAGTGGAATGGTCTTAAAAATGAGTGTTTGTCTAATGCATCTTCGGGACATAAAGGTTTTCATGATTGGTTTCACAGAGTCAAAGCTTCTGAAATTCGGGAAAGCACTTTGCATTTCGTACAATAAATTTCTGGACTTGGATGTTCTCACACTGCTTTTTACACCAATCATACTGAATCAATAAATGCATTTCTCAAAGAATTACTACATTCCGAAAAGATCAATGTGGGCCTTTTTAATGACAAAGCTAAGGCTTTGGTGGTACAGCGCAGAAGGAATGGAGAATTTAATAATAGGCTATGGAGAGTACATATAGTTAGAGTTCTAATTTTTCATTTTTGCCTGTATTGCAGGAGAAATGGTTTTGTGTAACCCAACCTCGGAGGCAAAAGCATATTTATAAGTTTTGTTCATGTTTGGTTTGTCATAATCTTTGTGTTACTACCCAAGAAGAATCAATTACATCTTCTGACATTACTATAGGGCAATGTACAACCACTCCAGAGATTAAGTTGCTCAGTGAATTTACAGGATGGACTCGCCAACACTAGAGTTTATTCGGCATTTGGGAGAAAGGAGAGGCTCTTTTCTCAGAGAAGGAAAATGCCTTGGTACATGCACCTGGTTTAGCACCTAAGGACATGATGGTTAAATCTAGGACTAGAAGCAGTCCTCACTTGGTAAACACTGTTTCATGTAGTACAGCAGGCATTCAATACAAGTGTGATGATAAATGCCTTCAGTACAAGTCTATTTGCATATGTTCTCATGTAGTGCTGCATCAGAATATAATTGTGATTTACCTGAGTTTCTCAAGTGGTACCCTACTAATCGTGGTAGAAGATGTCTCATTTTCTCTGACTTAGGTTAATTTGGAAAGCCCAAAGCAGCAGGAAGGAAATGAGGAAAACCTCCTACGAGGAAGAATTCTGGCACCAAAGAAGTTGCTTCTGATGACAATAGAGTACCACTGGATGTAACACGTGAATCTGATCTACAGGTATCTCTATCAACTCCTGTAGCAACAGTATCACTTCATGACAATGCTCAATTTTTTTAGTCCATCTACTGGGGCCTCATATCAAAATTGGTATTGGCCCCTGCACCACCTGCACCATGAACTGGGGTGGCTCTCCTGAAGCAATGGTGCACCCTCCCCTAACAACTCCAAGACCATGTACTTGGGGAACCCAATGGCTAGTTCACCATCCTTACAAGATACATATGAAGAGTGGTAACATATCTGTCTGCAATGGATGTCGCAAAAAATTTTCTGAGAGTGACAAGATAGTGGTTCAACATCAATAGTATCGTTCATTTACCAGCCCCACAACTGGACATCCAGACTCAAAATTTGGGAATGTTTACTACCATGCAAGCATGCAATGCGTTGAAGGAAAGTTGGGATGACCACTTCAGTATGGGATATTATTATACCAAAGAGTACATTGGATAACATAACCCCAGCAATGATGGCATTAATGTATGTTGAATTTGGGCTATCTTTCTAAACCTGTGCAGAGTTATTATAAACGAGACACAGACAACTGGATTGACTGGACTGCTTTTTATGATGATAAAGATGAAAAAGTCATTTTTCAGATTATTGACTTCACTAGCTGAACCAATGAAGTCCTCTGGTCAAGATAAGTTCCTCAAAGTAATCCTGTTAACATAGGCGCAGTTTCTGTTACTTCAGCAAAGTCATAACAGCTATTGTGATCCTACTTACAAATGCTACCATATTACCATAATCCCTCTAAATATTCGACACTCTAATTTCGAAAATAAATGATTATTTCAAAATTTCTACCATAATTTATTCTAAAAATTCTTTTTTAATATTATTGTTCCTCGTGGTTCTAATTTCATCACTTACCTAAGTTCAGTATGAGAGGATACTCTGAATAGCCAGGTTAGTATACAGCTGGTTTCGTGTATTAATGGATCCCTCCAAATTCAACAAAATAACTTATTTTTGAGCTTCATAGATACTCTCCTTCTAAAAATTTGTTTTTAAAAATTACTAATACAAAACTTGATTTGACAAATTTTTAGAGGAAATAAAGTACTAAGAAGTAAAGTGATGTCTGGCTGTTTCAGGTCAACAACTTTTTATTTTATCATAAATTTGCTTATTCTAGTATCAACAGCACATAATAAGGAGGAGAGTCTAACAGCCTAATGTACACTTACTGTATGTCTCAGATGTTACAATCCCAACCTCCTGCATTCTAAACCCATATTTTATTTTCTTTATTTCAACAGTATTCATTATAGTACTTGCGCTTGTTATGATTTTTAATACTACAATGGGCCAGGTTATTACAGGGTGGGCCATGGAAAATGCTATTATCGCCTCGTCCATGGCCATACTGTTATTGGAGAAAATTAATGTTTAAAGAACATAAAAAATTTAAAAAAACAAGGTTAAGTAGGATTCGGAATGACCAACAAAAATATGATCATGACGCAAATTCTACTCTACATTTTACTTTCAATGTTTTTATGTAAGAATTACTGATCACCTTGCAATGTAGAGTAGAATGTGCGTCACGAGTAGGATTTTCATTTTGTATTTTCGTTGGTCTTTGGAATCCTGCTTAACCTTGTTTTTTTAATGTTTTTATGTTCTTGTTTGTGTTGATTTTTTAAATAATATTTATAATATTTCTTAAGTTACCATTGAAATGCTTATCGATTTTACACATATAATAATTTTCTCAAATATTATCATTGTTATGACTTTACATCATTTATGAGAGACAGCACTGAATAGACATGCTGAAGGAATACCAACTATCCTGATGACAAGTTAAATTAATACTAATCTTGACACAAGTACTTGTTCAAGAAGCTGTGAGCTGTGAGTGTCCAACTTCCGTGCAATGTAGCAGCTATTCCTGTTCTGTGGTCATTCATATTATAATTGCATATCATAACATTAATTTATTGTTTGTTTTTTTTAATAAAATAAAATCACACACTTGATAAAACTGTAACATGTAAGTAATACCTTCTTTAGCTGTAAACCTCCACTAAAGTATTGCAGTACTTGATTCCAAGCATAGCTTGATAAAAAAATTGATTGCTTGTTCCAGAGCTGTTGCTTCTTCAAGAGCTGCAGATCTGAGCATGCGCGACCACACCCAAATTTTGGAGCACATGCTTCTTTAATTGTGCAACACCCACTAAGATGAGTAGAGTCTGTTTGTATGTATGTATGTCTGTACACATACGTATTCCGTATCTCCTCTATATATCCGCACATGCCTAGCAGTGCAACAGATTCTAAATTTCAATATTTCATTGAATGTGGGAGTGGCTGAATGAAAATAAAATGGCGATCAGCACATGGGAATCAAAAGCCAATATTATTGTTCTCCTTCCTAGCAAAAAGATAAGGCAAAAACATAGTCCAAAGACTTCTCTAACTGCTTGAAAGGTTACAGGTGCAATTAAGTAACTACGAAACTCCTATTTGTTGAGATAAACTGTGAAAGTCAAACAAATGTAACCTTTGTCACTGACTGCACTAAACTGGCCAGCCTTTTTATATCTTATGGCTATTTTAAAGTTAGTGAAGCAAGGATTAAAGTAAAAAAAAAGTCAGCAGTACCATAAGGTTGAGATTCTGCTTTTTTCCAGCAAATAATCTACGAGGCTGAGCCCTTTAATGTTTTACATTGATTCTAGTTAACCAAATGGCGGCATGCAGCTAAGATGGCCCTATCCAGCAGTCACAATATCACTGTTTCTTTACGTGAAGAATGATCTGATGGGACATGGATCCGCGCATACTTTTGTTTGAGTAGAATGGTGTAAGATTTAGTCTTGTAGCACCAGGCAATATTGACACACACCTGACCAACTGAATTGACAGAACTTCTTGATGATGAAGATGAATAAAGGTGGCTGAACAAAATGGCCGGTTTGTAATTTTTGACATTCCTTTTAGAAAAGGTTTGGAGACTCGCTAGTTGTACCATTGGAGTCCTCTGGTCTAGATAACATCCTCTAAGAAGTCTGGTAAGCATAGGAGCTTATTTTCCTGGTATAGCAAGGCTGCAAAAGTCGTTGCAGCCATCTTGTTTGGGGGTGAATCCTACTTAGTAACGCTACCGCATTACTAATTAACTATAACAGACACACCATCAGCATCAGACATCAGTATTGCTTGTAGTAGTATAAGCAGCTCTTTTTCGAGATTGCCTGACCTTGCGACAAACCAAATCAACCAGTACATTGTTCAACCAAGCTTTTACTTTTAAATATTATCAATAATCACCTCAATAAAAACAACAAAATTACGATAATTAATTAATCAGGTGGCCTAATTTTGCTTCGCACATGGCAACAAACCATCCCCTTCTCAATCTTCCTACAGCCCTAAGTTATATAGCAAAGTGATGATGAATGCTGTCCGCATGGCCATAGCAACAGCGGATGGCTTTGTTTTTCTACTACCAAGTTTAATCAAGAACCAGCATTCATGGTGTATGACAGAATACTACATAATTGTCCCCCCTTAGTTCCAACTCCTTTGTGTAGGATCCTAATCACTGGTCATGAGGGAAACCTACACAAATACCATACATAATTATATTGTTTAAAGAGGTAAAGCACAGCGGATTTGTTCGTAATCTTGATTGTATTGTAAAAAGTATTCTGCCTACTTCGCCTCATTTAAGTTCTACCCATGGTTTGCAGAACAAACTTATTGTGAGTACTTTGATCTGGCTAGTTTAGATCCAAGGACTGTCATTAAACTGAATGTTCCATTTTTGTATTCCTTCGAATGGGTGCCCAATATGGTGTTAATTTTGTACAAGTAACCTTGAGAGCTTGAATCAGTTCCTTGCCGCTAGTTCAATACATTAAAAAATGACTCGATTTATCAAATCAGAAATACAAGTCAGGAAAGGCCTTTTGGAGAAAGTAGAGGTGTAGTGCGTCATCTTGAGCAGGCTTAAGTTATATGTCCCCAGAAACTCAGTTAAACAAACAATGTGAGAAGGCAATCAAGCACCAAATTAAGCAAAATAATATGTAAATGATAGAGAACTTCCATTAAACAATGACCAGAATCAAGAGATGAGTCAAGTGGTATCTACAGTAGAAAGTAAATTCTCTGAACTAGCCAAGTTGTTTGAAAAAGGAGACAGATATGGTGAGGAGAAAGAATGGGAAAAGGTTTGGCCACTGATTAGGCGGCAGTGCATTCAAAGTTTAAGAAAGATTAATACAATAACTGTAATTTTGTCAAAATTAATGTGTTTTATTATGATTAGAGTTTTGTTACTTCTAGGTAATGGTAAAAGAATTAATAGATCACGTTTCAATACAATAAGAATGAGTATCCAAAATTGATATACAACATTAACAAAAATTTGTTTTTGATAGCTTTAGCTATTTCTTTCCTTAGCCCTGCAAGATGTAAGGCTTTTAAGTGTTTCTACATAATGCAGCTTCCATGTGACTCACATTACAATTGTACACAGGAACTTTCTTACACCAATGCAATGATTTTATTGCTCATTATGTCTCTGATTTTTCTAATTCATAGTGAGAAAATTAAGGCTGAAGGCAAAATTAAGTCAAAAAAAGTAGGAGCGTTGATTTTAGATAAACTAATGATCTCACGTGGAAGTCACAAAGTGAGACAATATTTGGTTTGTACATGACATAAGAAGATAAGACTTTACTTAGTGATATTTACTAAGACTTAAATGACACGAACAGTTTGCAACAAAGCATGTATGTTCTATAGTTTATTAGTCTTACCCCACCCATTTGCTTACCTGCAGAGAAAGGGTTTGGTGACACTGCTATCTAAAATGTGTGTTTCGTGCCAGTAAAAGTGGCATTTGAATCAGATTGTGTAAGCCACATGTAACGCTATGAGTTACAAAAATGTCACATGATAAGAAAAAATGGCGGCAGCAGAGACAAGAAGAGGTATAAAGAGAAAAAAAATGATGATAGTGCTCAAGAACTAACTAGGAAAGAGATAGAAGCGGCTTTGAAACAATCTATTTTGCAGTTGGGGTATGAATCTTTGAAGAGAGATCAAGAAAATGCCATTCTTTAATTTGTTGAGGAAAATGATGTGTTCATTTGTCTTCCAACTGGCTTCAGTAAATCCTTGTGTTATTTCTGCCTCCCTAGAGTGTTTGATATTTTATTGAAGAAAGATATTGGATCTGTTGCTTTACTTGTCAGTCCCTTAGTTGCTCTGATGACAGACGAAGTGGACATACATTTTAGAGTAAAGCAGTAAGTGTAGTTATTGCTGCAAATAAAGGTGACATTGAGTCAGCAAGGAATGCAGTTGTGAATGGGAAGTTTCAAATGACTTTTACGAATCCAGAGACACTGTTTGACAAAGAATGGAGACACATTTGGCATAGTCCATCATTGCTTGAAGACATGATAGCATTTGTTGTTGATGAAGCCCACGGTGTGATATGTCTTAGTTCATTTATAATCATTTAGATTATAGTCAGGTAAAATGAGGCAATTTGATTGGTCAAATGAGGTAGTCTAAGTGGCTTAATTACCTCTTAGTAACTTCTTAGATTACTGTTAATAACCATTATTTATAATAATATAATTGTTATTTTTGAATAATTGCAGTAAAATTTTTGCAGTTACTGAAAGCAATTTGTCGTTTACCGTCCATCGATATTTAAATTTTTTTTGTTTGTAGAGTATTCTGAGAGTTCACTATCTGATATCTCCATCATTTGTTCAGCTGTGATGTCCTCTTGTAGCTTCTCACTGCATCAATGCTATATTGACCAATGTGTTCCATTATCAGTTGTTCGTCAACACCTTTTTTTGCATAAATGGGTCACAGCAGTTGCTTGAAAAGAATGATTGACTCCTTTTTATGCCTCCCATTTCAAACATTGCTTTTGTCATCATTGTTTTGTTGTTTTGTTCATTCAAACATTGTTTTTTTCATTATTGCTAGATACCACATACCATGTGGTATAGAGTATTAAGAATATAAGTTCAGTGCCGTCTTTTTCCTCACTTGCAGCACAAATATTTCCATAGATTTTGCTAGCCTTCACAACTGAAAGACATAGACGGAGTTTCATCAAGTTGTAGCTTTCACCTACACCAAGTATTCTATTGGTTTATGCACCATTAATTGTTTCTACCCTTGTTTTTTGCCCGGCGGTTATGGATGCCGGCAATCCTTGCTGGTTTGGGATAGTGTATTTTTGTCCTTCTGTTGTTTGCTGCAGTGCTCCAACAGGACAGGCTAGTATTGTAGAAGACATTGCCAAGTGATATCTTTGTTGGACGTAGCTAGTTTTGACTTGAAACTGTCTTGTGCTGTCACTATGGCATCGCCCAAGGTAAAATCACTGACCAATAGCTTTTCAGAACATGGAAAAGACTGGTTAGCAACAGCATAATCCTTGTTGGTATCAAGCCCACTGCCGAACATTACCTTACTATGATCTAAAGAACCTAGACAACGCATTTTCGGTTTCTACGTAATTTAGATTACCTTCGAAACATTAATTAACCTCGGGCTACACCCGCGGTTAATTACATTTTGTTCCTCAGTAATCTGAATCACGTAGAAACCTCAAATGCGTTGTCTAACCAATATTTAGTCTTGTTTCATTATGAGTAAAGAGTTCTGTAAAGACTTCAGTAAGCTGGGTGACTTGCATGGTTTCTTTCGACCTACAGTACACTTTATGGCACTGACAGCTACAGCATCAAAGTCTACAAGAACGAAGTTATTTGTATCCTTGGCATAAAAAAGCCTGCACTGGTAGTGAGATCACCAGATAAGAAAAACATTGTGTTCACAGTATCAGAAAGATCTGATGATCTGGAATCAATCGCCTAGTAGAAGAGCTACATTCCACTCGACAATTCATGAAATGAACCATTGTTTTTTGTCAGACATATCAAGACTGTAGCAACTTATATCTCTACATTCGATCCACAATGGGGATAGAATTTACGCACCCAATTGGTTTTACAGACTACCATAGTTTCAGACATGTTTACAGCATGTAATACTCCATCATTGTGCGTGCGATTCTGAAATTAATCTCCATTCCAAATGGAAACTTAAGAATTGTAATTGCTGCAATTGCTTTTGGAATGGGGATAGATTGTCCTGATGTATATAGAATTATTCACTGGGCTCCACGTACTGATATTGAGAGTTACATCCAGGAGACGGGTAAAGCTGGTTGAGATGAAAAGACAGCACAAGCCCAGCTTTTGTACTCCAAATTGGACATTTCATTCTCCTTTATGGAAGACAGTATTGCATCTTATTGTAAAAATACCAATCTCTGTACAAGAGAAGTCCTTTTTAAAGACTTCGAATATTTATTTGAAGAAAGACCCGTTGGACCATTATGCTGTGACATTTGTGCATTTACATAAAATAACCATAACTTTTAACTGTACAAGGAAAATTTTAGAAAGTTTCTCAATAAGTTTCAGAAAATAAAAAGTATAGAAATGGGTGGGAGATAGAATGAATCTACATGAATGTGCATGTATAAATTATGACAGTAATTATTGCATATAAGTATTGCTCAACTACAGTATTATTTTTTATAGCTATAATGTACGAATCATTCTCTTAAATTCATCTTTTAACCTTGCCTACAGTGTTCCCTTTCATTTCTTTTGATTTGAGTGTGAACTGAATTTTCTAACGTAATGCTCACGGCTACTGATCCTTCTGTATCTGACACTTCTCTTGCTCTAGTAGACTCATCTTCATTGACTAAAGCTGCCAGTGATTTTTCCAAACTGATACACATTGCTGGTGAATCTGTATTCATGTTCACTTCTTCAGACTAATCCAGATTAGCACTCACCTGCAATTTACAAAAAAGTTTTAATAGTTGAGTTTTATTAATTGATAAAGCCATACCTATCACTCCATAAGTGTTTAGTAATTTCACTACACCACTCCTTTACACTTGCATCAAACCCAATACCTATATGGCTTGTTCTGTGCAACAAACATATTCCAACTTTAGAGAGACATGAGTATAGCTACATAATTGAGTGAAGCAATTGTTATTGCAGTTACATTAAATACAAACATAATTTGGAGTGTCACTTGAGTATAATAGCAAGGACATCAATGGCTGAATACTATTTGCCCGCTGACTGTCAGTCTGTACAAGTACAGCAGCACAAAACGCAACAGCAATATCTCTGACAAGACCTGATGGCTTTTTAACTAATGTGTGCAATAAGGTGAAAAGAAGAGGGAAAACAGCTTGCATTTCTTTTGCTACGGTACACCAATGAAATCTTTCCAAACAAGAGATTTCTTTGTTTGAAAAGCAGGAACCAGAACGACACAGCTGTTTGATCTCGTTTTACAACACAATTCCAACCTTCTTTATGATCATTCCTCTCATGTTCTTGTCTTTTATTACTTGAGTTACAAAGGACTTTCTGTTCCTCATACCCAGACATCTGCCGCTACTCTGTAATTATGGTGGTAGTGGATATAATCAACCTTTGCCATTGTTATAGACAAGCACCTAAAAGGTAATGTAAATTATAACAACATTAATTTGTAATGCACTTACACTAACTCTTGAAATTTTATTACGTTTTGGTATTCCAAAAAGTAGTGATTGTCTCTTGGGCAAAGTTTTTGCACTATAAGTCTCACTGGGACTGTCAACCTGTGGATTGTGTGGTGATTCTGTGACCATTGAGCTACATTGGCATATGAGATCCCAGTTCCATTTGATACAAGGCCATTCTGTACAATCAAACTACCAATCTTATCTATAATCTCACATTTTAAATTCTCAAGGTTAGCTTTAGCTGGAATTTTCTTCATCTACAAATGACTCCATTGGACAAAAAGGCTCCCACATCTTATGAGAAAACACTTTCATTTCAAAATGTCCCTGACACAAAGTAATTCATCTTCCATAGATTTCAAACACTTTCTTTGTCCAGCTTCAAAAAGAGCACCACAAAGAAAGCAGTTTGCCATCTCAATGTGTAGAAATGTGGTCGCTTCCTGTCACATGATCATCACGTGGAACCACACCCACAAGTCATGACGTCACTCATCACAGTTCATTTTATGTACAAACATTTTAGATAGGAGTGTCAGCAGACCCTTCCTCTGCAGGTTAAAGAAGGGGTGGGGCAAGACTAATAGTTTCTGTGGCGGGACTAAAAAGTATGCTTTTATAATCCCATGTGTCTATTCGTATTATTCAGTTACTTTAGGTTTGTTTGACATCATTGGCTCTCGTTTCCCCTGCACCCATCAATTAAATCTTGTCATGATCTTATCTGATGTGTATTATATAGGCGGTAGCCTTTATGTATGGTTGAGGTTGATTTTTCAAGATGGAGACCAAGTATTATAATTTTCAAATTATTATAATTCATCTATCTTACCTTGCACAGCTTTATAAATGGCTTAGATGAGCTCTCCTTCACTGAGTGATTCTCCTGGTTTCATTAAAGTGGACTGTAGTGTAGCAGAAGTATTTCTGTATAATAGGCCCAAATTCAAATTTCTGCAAAAGTCTAGACATTTTCTTCTTTCATCTTCTTTCATGCACTGAAAAATCTTTTAAACTAGAGAACAGCTCAAGTTGACTTTCACATCATTCCTTGGAGCATGAGTCAAGGACTACAATGGTGCTTTCCATATCTTAAGTCATTAAACTAGTTATTTGGGTGCAATATTACCCCCTTTAAATTTTTTCGCAAATTTGAAACTTAATGCGCATGCTCAAAGTTGCCATAGTGACTGACTGACTGCACTAGGTCAATATTCGCTCTATTCTTCTCTTTCTCTGCAAACTTGTGTGTTCAGCAGTGTAGACTAAGTGATTAACAGTTCTTTTAAGAGCTAATAGGTAAATTATTTTAAAATAACTCTAACAAATTGGGCTTCTTTTATCATAGAGCGAAATGTAATTTCACAGAGCCATCAGAGCGCATAATGATTTTACAGCTGCTCAGTTTTCATAATTTTGGACACCTGTACCAAAGCCAGATCACTAGATTTCGGTATATTTCATTATATTTCTGATATTGAATATATTGAGGTAAGTCTACACAGTTATTTTAAAATGATAAGCAGTAGTATACTTGTACCTTCTGCATATATGTACTTGGTATTATGGTATTTATTTGTTGTGTTAATGTTATGTCTAGTTGTTGTACTGTTAGTTGTAAAAAAGGAAGTAAGAACAGGAAAAGTGACTTAACTGGAGCAAAATGCAAAAAAAGTTCTCAAAGATAAAAAATAGAAAGGAAATGGAAACTTTTATATCTAAAAACAGGTCCTATGCTAGAGATTTCTACATTATGCATTGGTAACAGGGTCAAAAGCAAAGTTGCATAAAAAATAAGTAAAAAATATAAGCTTGGGTATTTAAAATAATTTTATGCATTGCACCCAGGTTACATTTTGCAATAACGGAAAAATTGGTGTACTAAAAAGGACAGCACAATTTTAAAATCAACTTGCTATTCTAAAACAAATTATAGGAGGTAAACTAAACCACAAAAAGGAAGCCTCTAGAAATCAGTATCATAAGAATCCAGAACCAAAGAAAGAAGCCTCTAGACATCAGTATCATAAGAATCCAGAACCAAAGAAAGATGCATCTAGGAATCATTATCAAAACAATCTGAACCCCCAAAAAAGTAAATCAAAGGAACACTATCATAAAAATCCGGGCCTTCAAAAACAAAACTCCTTAAAATGGTATTACGAGAATACAGACACAATATTACGTTCCATGAAAGATAATTTCTGGGATTTAAATTTTCTGATATTGAAATAAATAAATTAAAGATGGCACTTAATAAAGAAAATAAGAAGCGTCTAAATAAAGATTATTATGATCATCACTTTGGTGAAATAATTGTATTGATTACGTTAAAATTACTCATTACCTGCACCAAATAGTGAAGCAAAGGAATAATATTTTACTAAAATTATTCTATTAGATTACATTAGAGAATGATCCCACAACATTAAATATTTGTAATCATTGTTAACCTATTATTAGGAAAAATAAAGTTCCAGCACGTTGTGTAGTCAATGGGTTAAAGTGTGAGCCACTACCAAAAGAATTGAAAAATTTGGATCATTTAAGTTGCTAGTTAATACAGAGACCCAAATGTTTTCGGACAATTCTTAGGCTAGGCACACACACCTTAAAAGTGCGTACATAATTTTTTTAAGGCTCTCAAAGGTGCAATATTTTATTTACCCCTTCTATTAGAAAAAAACCATGGAAACTTTAAATGAGATTGGTAATGATTCTAATCATTTGCCTAATCCAAAACTTTATATTATTATTAATGGAGAGCCTTCTAAATCAAATAATGTCTAGCATAGTTTAGTTAATGTAAACAAAATAAAAGCAGCACTAAGAAAATTAAAAGAAATAAATTGGCTTTATAGAAGCGTAGACAATGAATCAATTGACAAATCGTCAAAAAATGCTATACAAGTAGTTAGCAATAGTATTTGTAAAATGCTTGAAAAAGCAAAAAGCAAGATATAGAAGGCTTTTGGAATATACAATTACAAACCTTGATAGTAATTTTACAACCGTTTCTGATATCAGTCAATATAAATTAATGAATGTAAAAGAAGTGCCTATTGACAATAGGCAAGTGTATCTTGCTTTATTATGCTTTCCTACTTTATTTCCAACTGTACTATATGGAGAGCGTCATCCCAGATAAAGCTATCTAGCACAGACTTTATCATTTAGTGAATGCATAAAATCAAATAGTTAGAACAAAGATTCCCGATTTCGTAGAAACCATTCATACTGTTTGCACTATTATAGATTAGAAATTAACAAGGCCTTAAAAACTGGCAATTATAGTTTATTAAAAACATCAAGGGGCAACATTGGTCAAACTGTTGTGGAAACATTGGAAAAAAATTAATGTGTTAAATGAAGAATTTGAGGGCAATTGAAGTACCTTATTGGTTCCAAAACGGGGCACAAATCAATATTGGTTCTGTGTGAAAGGTGAAGTTAAAGCAATGATTGCTGAGTATGGCTCACCAACACTTTTCCAAACATTAAGTTGTGCTGAATACGATTCAGGTGATATAGCTTAATTTTTAAGAAAAGTAAATAAAGCTCCACAATCATATAGTATCTCTAGATTATGTAGTGAGGACCATGTTTAAGTATCTTCACAATTTTCATTAAAATTTAAGGATTTCTTTAATATTGTTACTTTCAGAGAGGTGTTCTAGGCGCAATATTATGTTAAAAAAGAATATCAAATGCATGGATGTCCTTATTATCACATCCTGAAAATGCTCCTATTGTCGGCATCGATCATCAAGAAGAAGTCTGTTCTTTCGTACAAAATACATATACCTGTCATATACCAGATAGTAATATGTCGCCTGATTCAAATATTTTGGTAACAAAATACCAAATGCACAAGGGCAGCAAATACTGCAGCAAAATTTTTATGTCGGCAAGACCTATGTATCTAGATGCCAATATGATTTTCCTAGACCAGTACAAAATAGTATTTTTATCAATGATGTTGAAAATAGATTGAAATCATGCTGTAAAATATATTATGTCAAACGAAATGAAAAAGAAGTTCAAGTCAACGACAGCAATCTTTTACTGTTGAAATTGTGGCGTGCAAATATGGACTTGCAATACATAGCACAGAAGTCTTTCTTTAGCAGACTATGTAACTGGATACATCACTAAAGCAGAAAAGAGTGATGCACAAAACTTATGGGATGAAGTCGGCAGCTGTAACAACATAAACAGCAGGCTTTGAAAAATTAAACAAAAATTACTTCCAGCCAAAAAGTAGGACTATATGACGCTAGCGATCTTTGTCTTGGTGAAAGTTTATACATGAAATCAGTAACCGTACAGTACGTTAATTTGTACTAGCCTAATAAGAGGAGCAAAAAATTAAAAACTATTCATATTTAACGAAAATGGATCGACCATCTAAAGACATTTTTAATCCTAGCATAATTGAAGACTTTTATCCAACGAAACCAAATAACATGAATTTGTTGCTAACTAAAAATTTGATATAATAGGAGAAAAAGGACAAAGAGAATACAAACTTCCATCAAAGCCAGTCCTTCAAACCATAGGAAATTTAAGCTTATGCAAGAAGCAGAGACGATTTTTATTACTCACTAATATTTGTATTTGCGCCTTTTAGAGTAGAGAGCGCACTCGTAATAGAAGGAGAAACAATGGAAGAAACTTTTAGACGTCACAGAGAAGCATCTATACGTGGCATTGAGAATCATTTCAACAAACTGCAGATATCATTAGAAGCTGATCGTAATTAGAAGAAAATATTGATTACAAAAATAAAGCTGATTCTTAAAAAGGAAGATGATGAACCTCAATTACCATGTGAAATAATGGAAGCAGTAGCTGATACTGCTGACATACACATAATTGTACCAAATTTAACATTAGAGCTAAGAGGGGCAATGCCTAATGTTGATCAAAAAAGACTGATTGATTAAATTTAGAGTTACCTTATAAGTCCAAAAGAATGTGAAGACTTTCTAGGGAATGAGTCTTCAAGCCTACTTAGATTAGATAATATCAAACTGCTTAAGATGTTTATTAGTGGTATAGGTGGAACTGGCAAATCGTTTTTGATAGTGGCAATAAAATGCCTGGTTGAGGCTATATGGCATCCAAAAAGTGGTGAAATCATTTGTGCTATAATAGCAACAACAGGTCTAGCCGCAATTAATGTAGGCGGACAAACAATATATAGATTATTTTAGCAACCAACGGAGCATGAGGGAAAGACAGTGAATATCGGGCTTTCAATAAAGAAGCTCAGGGAAGGATAAAAGTCACACTTATAAATTGTGACCATAATTGACAAAAGGGCCCTTATGGCGGATTTTAAAATTAATCATTGTAATGGAAAATATCAACCTGTAAGTGCTTTGTTAGACAATCATTGTTTCTAAAAGTTTCATGGTAACTTTTTACATCCTGTGGAGTAATTTTATGATAAATGGGGCTCAGGAAGTTGGATTTCTTAGGCTAGAAAGACAAATTTCACTACCCGCCATAAGGTACCATTTGTCAATTATGGTCACAATTTAAAAATTATAATCGTAGACAAGGTATCTATGATATCTCATCTAAATCAAGCATACTTACACATGCACTTGGAAGATATATTTGAACTGGTGAATGATTTGGATCCAAAATTATTTTATTTGTAGTTGACCTTTTAGAATTGCAACCAGTTCATGGTAGACCAGTATTTAAAAAATTTACAACAAAGGGAAAGAAACAGTAGAATATGATGAACTAACAATCAATGAGCGACAAAAAGGAGGCAAAACTTTCTTTAAGATGCTTAATTCTGTTAGGTACGGCTGTTTGACTGATGAAATTATTGATACGC
This sequence comes from Amphimedon queenslandica, assembly GCF_000090795.2. Taxonomy (NCBI): domain Eukaryota; kingdom Metazoa; phylum Porifera; class Demospongiae; order Haplosclerida; family Niphatidae; genus Amphimedon; species Amphimedon queenslandica. The sequence continues at coordinate 32,652 of NW_003546492.1, read as the reverse complement.
TTAAGAGTTGCGTATTTAAGGTTTCAGTCCAAGAAAAGTATAAAAAATTGGAAATTGAAGGAACAAATCCTCCAATTTGCCTATTTTGTAAGGTAGATGCCTGCCAAAAAATCAATAAAGAAATGTTTGAAATTCTAGAAACTGAGAAAATAGAATTAGCATGTGTTCATGTTGTTGATAAAAGTGGCAGCACAGCAAAATTTGACATAAAACAAGAAAAAGAATTAGAGAAACTAAAAGATCAACCAAGCAAAACAGCTGGTTTAAAAACTGTATTGCCTATAGCAGTAGGCTGTAGAGAAATAAAAGACAATATTGATGTGACTGTAGGATTGATGTGATTAGCTAATGGTGCTATTGGTAGAGTAATAAGTATTTATGCTACACGTGTATCAATTAAATTTGATCATATTGACGTACCTTGTGACATGAAAAGGGTTACGTGTAATATATAGAACATAACCCAGAGTGGTGTATCAGATTTACACAAAAATGATATTGATAATGCCGAGGGTGTAGCCTGAGGAATTATGAATATCATTTGAGTACATATCGGTTACACCCACGAGGAAAAGGTCATGTT
>NW_003546492.1:27229-32049 GCF_000090795.2 Amphimedon queenslandica | reverse complement strand
CCAAGAGAAAAAACCAGTAAAAGAAGCTAATGAAAATGTGTAAAGCGCTCAGTAAAGGTTAGCCTTACTGATGAAATGGAAGAAATTTGTACAAGTTTTGAACCCTTGGACACTTATAAAATAGGAAGGTACTTACTCAATGGTGTTGTGGTGGACCGATAGAAATGTTACTAGCAGTAAAGAATACTCTTATATGTCCCTAGAGGTACAGAATTCATCTCGAATTGACTAGTGGGAGCTACATTTGTTGACAAAAGGTCCTCGCGATGACTGAAATCATTCTGGAATATAATGGGCGTGACTATTTCATCAATTCATACAGAAGTAAAGACTACTATTATATCACTTTATTTACTAAATTTTTTATTACTAAATTATTTTACAAGTGACCCTTTGTTATCATAGTTATCACAACTCAACAAGCCAAGCATTACTTCCAGTGAAATATATATATTGCACTGTTGGTGCTGTTAATCATAGCTATGTCACATCCTGGTAAATATGTATATTGCATCGGATATGACTGTTTACAATATATCAATCCAATGCGGTACCTTTCATCTTATGGCTTCCATGATACAACTAAATTTGTTTTCTAAGAATTTGTATATACATAAGAAACAGTTTCCCCTTATACTGTCTTATGCTATTACTATACATAAATGTCAGGGCCTCTCACGAGACACAGCCATTACTGATTTATCGACTGATGTTTTTGGGGATGGTATCGCATATGTTGCATTGTTTTGTGTACGTACATTAAATGGATTACATTTAAAATCATTTGTGACCATAATTGACAAAAGGTACCTTATGGCGGATTGTATATGCATCATTTTAATGAAAAATATCAACCTGTGACTGCTTCGTTAGTCAACAATTGTTTCTAAAAGTTACATAATAACTTTTTGCATCCTCTGGGGTAATTAAATGATAATTGGAGCTCAAGAAGTTAGATTTTTTAGGCTATAAAGACCAATTTTCCGATCCACCATAAGGTACCTTTTGTCAATTATGGTCACATTTGATCCTCCCACTATTTGAAGTTAGTAATCCGTGCATTAATGAAATTAACCGCTTAAGAACTGAATTTTTAAATAATGTACTGCAAATCAAGAAAAGTATAAGAAAGTAGAGAAAGATTCAAGTGACTGGTGCAATTGATCATGGTGAACCTTGTAGTAAGATTGCCAAAGTGCTTGTAAGTTATGTACGAAGTACTGGTAACAGTACTGTTAATAGCAACAAACGTATTTACACAAGTCTAATTGCCCTAAGAAGAGTAAAGTATGTGATGATAATGCTTTAATTCCGTCTTGCCTCAAAAAAAGAAAAGTTGATGAAGACAGTAGTGATGACAATAGTGCTTTGGCATTGCTTCACTCAAAAAAAAGATGATAAATTAATTGTTTCAATTAATTTAAAAGACAAAAACCAAGTTTAATGTCAAAGATGATGATAGTTGTAGTAGTCTCATTGTATCTATAAAACTCCCAATCATTAAATGTAAACCAAAAGATGATACAACCAAGTGTGTTGTAACAAATGACCATTGTAGTAGTAGTCTGATTGCATGTATCAAGCTCTCAAGCATTAAATTAAAGACAATTAAGTAATCCAAAAAAGATGATGTCATCTTTCCAAATGAAGAGCCTCCCAACCCAGATAGTGTGAGGAGACAATGGAATTATGTTTACTACCCTTGTAATGAAGTTCTTCAAAGAAGGCAGTGTCAGATTTTAAACCTTAAGTTTGTAACAGCTGCTAGAATCTTATGTGGTAGTACGACAACACAATTGTCAGATAAAAGTGTTCCTAATAGTACTCTTGATGTCACTGGTGATGGGAACTTTTTATTTTATGACCTGTCATATCTCATTACTGGGTCAATTTCTCAGCATAACAAATTATGTAAAGCAATTGTTAGCAATATTGCAAAGTTTGAAGAATTGTTTAATAGGACATTAAGTGCAACCAGATATTCAAGCATACCAGATTATATAAATAAGTCCAAAATGTATAGAAATTATGTGTGGGTTACTGACAAAGATTATTACACAAACTGCAATGTTAGGTATATCCATATATATTTATATTCACTTACTCATACTTTTATTGGCTGAGATAGATATGGAACCCAAACTTTATATGCAATTCTTTGTGATACTAACACCATTGCATTTGAAGCATGTTGGTACTAATCATTTCCAAAGAGATAAGTCTATTAAAATTTCTGAAGCATTTATTGTTGACGGAAAGTGGGTATTGTGTATGGGAAGTCCATCATCTTAAAAACATTGGTTGTTTAATGGGACTCATATTTCACTGCGTGTGCAATGTGAGCGATGTGTGAGTGTGTGTGAAAACCATTGGTGCATATCCACCCAGTATTGCTTAGTATGAAGAGATCTAACTGCATTTAGGAAGTGAGAATAATCAATGTATAACAAATAACAGTGAATATTGATTACTTGTTGCCATAATGGACAGGAAGAAGGTGTGAAAGTGGTTTACAGTTCATTACAGTTAAGCATTGATTCAGATTTGTGTGAGTATAATTTATGTAGGACAGAGGGTTATAGGAAGGGAGGAAGCTGTCGTTATCAAATCTGGATCTTATTTGTGGCTTGTACCACATGTTTATTACAAATAACAGGTACTGATAGATCTGGACGCTGCTCAAAAATTTTGAAGTCCTGACAAGAAAAATTTTGATTAACATTAAAAGTTTTTGTTATACATGTAGTATTATTCAAGCCGTGATTCGGTACATAAAATAATAATCATACATTTTAATGCTGCCATCAATTCTGTGCGCATTACATTATGTAAATGCTTGCCAGCTGATGTTGGCGTAATGTTGCCATCAATGCTGTGCCAATTATTAAGTTACAGCTTGCCAGCCGATGTTGCGTATTTGAATGATGCTGCCATCAATGCTGTGTGGATAATAAATGTTTCCCAGCTGATGTTACGCATCTTCTATTGATGATTGTTGTAACATGTGCATGTTCTTATTAACAAAAAATATTGTTAGTACATTGGAAATTATTCATGTACACAATGTTATTTTATATTAAGCATGTCATAAAAGCATCTTAACTGAGGATAGCATTAATAAACAATTAATATGTCTAAAATACATATTTGTGACCATAATTGACAAAAGGGCCCTTATGGTGGATTTTAAAATTGATAGTTATAATGGAAAATATCAACCTGTGAGTGCTTTCTTAGACAATTCTTGTTTCTAAAAGTTTCATGGTACCTTTTTGCATCCTGTGGAGTAATTTTATGATAACTGGGTCTCAGGAAGTTGGATTTCTTAGGCTAGAAAGACAAATTTCACTACCCGCCATAAAGTACCTTTTGTCAATTATGGTCACATTTTACCCAAGGACTGCAACGTGAATAAGGTCACACTAGTAAATAGTTTTAAAAGGTGCAAGGTTCCTTCTCTTTGTTAGCAGTTGTATTTTTTAGTGGTTTGTAATGTAAGTTTGTGACAAACATAACTTACATCATGCATATGCATGTACATATTTAACATAGCATATATAGCTTGTGTGTTTATATTGCTTGCTGTTCATGATGTTTCTTACTTTGCTTTAACTCTTGAATTCCCAGGATATTTTTCTCATTTTCGATCTATTTCAAATGAAATTATGTAACTATTTTGTACTTATTTATTTAGACTTCATTATTTTACTCCATGTTGCTTGTTGCAATGTCATCAAAAGGTTAAAATTACACAAAAAAATTATTCATCATTGAATGGGAAATATTTTTAAAATCACAATTAACTTTTATTATTCTTTCCATGTATACATTGATGTTTGATATCAAGTTTAATTAATCACAGACATTCAAAAGAAGGTAATAAACAGTTGGAAATAGTACTAACTGGTTTACAAAGTATACAATCAGCAGTTTTTGCTCTTTCTTTTAGCTCGGCAAGCATAGAAAGAAATACTTCAACAAACACTTGTGTGATTATCCAAACAAAAAGTATTTCAGCCCAATAATTAGGTCAAATTGTGTCTAAGTTAAAATGCTAGTGAACAAATTGCAGCAGCAAGTTTGAGAAGAAAATTCGTGAAAAATCTACTCCAAATTGAATGGGCTGGGAATTCAAGAGTTAAGGTATTTAAATCTGCAAGTGATTTAATGATTCAGCAGTAAGGAGCATTGTAATACTTTCATAGCATGGTGCATGTCTGAGGCAATTGTCTTATTTTGTTTATCGTAACTAAATTAGTATCTAATAATAATCATCATTGTAGCATTGTGTTTCATTGTAGCTCCTTGATTAGTGGTGCTTTCACTCTGGATGAGGCACCAGTTTCCACCTGCACAGGTTTCATATTGTCATAGTCTAGCAATTGAATACATAGTAAGATAGCATAATTGTGAGATTCCATATTTTTAATATGTTATAGATTATGATCCAAGGCTATAATTCTTTTATTATTTACCTCATTAATTTTGGCCACGGTAAGTATTTTCTTTACTCATTATTATTATGTATATAGCATTATAGGAAGAATGAAGCTCAAGTACTCGAATTGTTTTTCAATGTTGAATACTATTTCAGCATTTCTATTGTAATTTCTATTTTGGCTTTATGCTGAAAGTATTGACTTTATATCGTGTTATGTTGAAGGAAAAAGTTTATCTATTTACATTTAATTAATAAAAGTTATAGTTCCTAGTATAAGTGTTCCTCTTGCCCCTGTGGCCTCTTGAAGGTCAGGCTGTTGAAAGATTTTTGTAAGAAAGTAAAATGGAGAGAGAGGTGATTAAAATAGAGTGGGGATCCT
>NW_003546492.1:20999-25322 GCF_000090795.2 Amphimedon queenslandica | reverse complement strand
TTGCTATCACTGGTGGTCAGAGAATGCAGTAAGGTTTCCTGATATTGCTAAGTTGGCCCAGCAATACTTAGGTGCTCCTCCAACTTCAGTTCCTTCTGAGCGTCTATTTTCAGGAGCATCTGATATCTATGATGAGAAACGTTCCAGGTTATTACCTGACAAAGCTGAAACACTTCTTTTCATTAAAAATAACTACACTTTTTTGATGTAATGAGTGTTAATGATGATTTTTTTTAATTTAAAAAAATATTTAAAAAATTGAATTTATATCGGTATCGGTTAAAATATCGGCTGATTAATTTTATGAAAATCGATTTATCGGAATATTTAGAAAAACCCGTATCGGTACAACTCTAATTAAAATGGTACTGTAGATTATTTCTAAAACTTACAATTTGACTATTTACTTGATGCAGTTGCCAAATGATGTTTAGCCTCTGCTGGTGTAGAGCTGCCATTCCTGGGTCTGCAGCTACTGCAGGTGGAGCTGGATGGAGTGCAGAAGGTGGCAGGTCTTCAGCTAAAGGTATTGCTGGAGATGGTGGGCCTCCAGCTACTTGTAGCACTTGAGGAGGTGGTGGAGGTAGCGGGCCTCCAGCAACTTGTGGTGGTGGAGGGAGCGGGCCTCAAGGTACTGGTGCTGGTGGTGATGGCGGGCCTCCAGCAACTTGTGGTGGTGGAGGGAGCGGGCCTCAAGGTACTGGTGGTGGTGGTGGTGGTGGGCCTCCTGGAGGTGGTGTTTGAGGCATTCCATCTCCAGCTACTGGTGGTGGAGGATGAGGAACTCCATTATGCTCATCATAGTCCGTAAACTACCACAAAATAAGATATTATATTGATAGCTAATGTAAGTTGATAACTAATTTGACTTGCTGCTTTTTCACAAAATAGTTGGGAAAATACAAAAAAATAAGATTTGAGAGCTGAGCGGATATTGCCTGATAAATATTAACGGAAGCTGAATGTAACCTTATGTATTTTCAAAACAGAAAACAGGTTTTAGTAAAAATCATCAATTAATAAAAAAATTAGTCCTAAATGTTATGCAATAATTTCAACCCTACCTGCAGCAATTTAAAACAAAAGAATGAAGTGCTGAAGAGTTACTCAGAGCTTCTAAAAATAAATAAAATAATATTGATTTAATTATTAATTTATGATTAAAAGAATCACATATAAACATGATTTATATTATATAGGCGGTAGCCTATATGTAGGGTTGAGGTTGATTTTTTAAGATGGCGACCAAATTTTTAATTTTCAAATGATTATAACTCTTTTATCTAACCTTGTACGGCCTTATCAATGGCTTAGACGAGTTCTCCTTCACTGATCGATTCTCCTGGCACCTATAAAGTGGACCGCAATGCAGTGGGAGCAATTCTGGATAATAGGACCAAATTCAATTTTCTGCAAAATTCTTCAGACTTTTTCTTCTTTCATCTTTCTTCTATCAACACGGAAATCTTTTAAACTAGAGAATGGCTTACAATGGCTTTTACACCATTCCTTAGAGCTCAGGTCAAGGACAAGACAAGTACTTTTATTATCTTACTTAGTTTAAGTTTAAAAACTAACTATTTGGGCGTGATCTATCACACCCCTCTCTATTTAGACGCCATTTTGAAATTAAATGCGCATGCGCAAAGTTGCTATAGCTACTCTACTGTGTGGTAGACTGCTCACTCTATTCTTCTCTTGGTCTTTAGTGCTGAGGTTATCTTACTTGCAAAGAGTGCCCACTGCTCAGACTAAGAGATCACCAGTTCTTTTAAGAGCTAATAGGTAAATAATTCATTAATTTAACTGTTAAATTTAAGATTCATTTAAAATTAGAGTGAAATTAAGGTTACAGCTGCTCTGTATTAGTCAAGTTATTTAGTCAGCTGCTTCTGAAGTACTGCGTTATATTCTTCTTCGTACTGCAACAAATTGAGATAAGTGCTTTGCAATGATAATTAGCAGCAGAGTTTATGATGATAATGTGCATCCTGCATACTTGGTGTTATGGTACATGTACTTATTTCCGGTTTCAATGTTAGGAGTGATTTTGGTTTTGATAATTGTACAAAAAGGAAGTAAAAAAAGGAGGAGCAACTTAACTGGGAATAAAACTAAAAAAAGAAATGCAAAAAATTATGATGATAGAAAGCAAATGGAAGATTTCATAGATAAAAATAGATCAAACGCCAGAGCATACTATATAAGACAATGTAACAGGGTCAAAAGCAAAGCAAGAATTGCATATAAAATCAGTAACAAGTATAAGATTGCTTCTGCATAGGCCTATTCCAAGCAGTTTCATGCATTAACCCAGGTTTCAAAATAATCCTCAACCAAAGAAAGAAGCCTCTAGAGATCATTATCAAAATGATCCACAATCAAAGAAAGAAGCCTTTAGAAATCAATATCAAAAGAATCCTAACCCTCAAAAAATGAAATCAAAGGAACGCTATCAACAAAATCCAGGCCCACAAAAACAAAACTCCTTGAAATGATATTACGAGAATAGAGACACAATATTACGTGTAACAAAAGATAAATTTCTGAGATATAAATTTTCTGATAACAAAATGGATAAATTAAAATTAGCACTAAATAAGGAAAATAAGAGGCGGCTAAATAAAGATTATTATGATCGTAATTATGGTCAAATATTGTACAGATTGCATTCTAATTATTCATTACCTGCACCAAATAGTGAAGCAAAGGATTATTATTATACGAAAATTATTGAAGCATTATAATATTACAGCCCCGAAATAGTTGATGATTTATTGCCATCAAGTATGATTGGTGTAGATTTTGACAACACATCATATGACAGTAAATGTAATGCTGCATCAAGTATATTATTGGAATCAGTTTTGAAAAACAGATGCCACAAAGTACGTGCAGCAAATAGCATTACGAAAATTGAAGTTGAATAGCTTTAGTGATATTGGTGAACAATGTCACACAAAGAATAGTGAGCCATATTATTATGAATCAGCATATATATCCTAATGATGATCCTGATAGCCAATTAGATAGACCAATTGCAATCCGTGTTGATACAAATGGCATCTGTTATGTAGCAGGGATTATTGATATAATTATCATGTATTAATAGAGTACAAGAATATAATTATGACAGTAATTCTGAAGATGACAATTTTGATAATAATAGTAGAATGTATACTAATAAGAGAAAGCCTACCCTCAAGTGGCACTGTACAGACAGGTGCAAGCCTTGATTAGAAAGTGAGGTTAGTTCTATTATTGAAGTTCGACGATATTTTGTTGAACCAATTAAAGAATTGAGGTGGCATTTAGATGCATGTGATAATTGTCCAAATAACCAATATATGACAAGATCCCTGCATGTTGAAGAAATAGATCAAGTGCATGAACATGATTTCTGTGATAATGCAAATGTAACGATAATTGTTTAAAAAATTGAAAATAATGTTGAAAAATATGTTAAATATTCAGAAATTGTTTGTGAAAAGATAGGCCATCCAATTGTGTGTAGTAGTAATGATACTGAATGTACAAGCATGCTGCTTATTTTACGCCATGCATCTGTTTATTATCTTTTGTTACGACACCTTTTAAGACACTTTTATGTTGCTAGAAATGCCCATTTAACAATAGATATTATTGATTTTTCCCTTGCTGATGGCAACATAGCACAATTCATAAATTTCAAAATTAATGAAGCCGATGAGACTGAATTTGATAATGTGTATTACGCTTTAAATGATGGCAAAGAAGATAACCCATTTAGAATACCAAACTTAGATACTGTACTTTATTTTCAGTATTCAGATACTATTGATGAATTTAAGAAAGCTTTGTCTGATCAGGCTGTTAATGCTTGTTGTAGCTGTGAGAGGCTTTTAAGAAAAAAGTCTGTCACTGAAGCTAAAAATTTAGATAGCAATGTTTGGAATATCCTGTTAGATTACATTAGAGAGAATGATCCTACAGCATTAAATAAAGTTATGTATATTTGTAATCACTGTAAACCTATTATTAGGTAAAATGAAGTTCCAGCACATTGTATACTCAATGGGTTAAAGTGTGAGCCACTATTCAAGAATTGGAAAATTTGGAACCTTTCAGTTGCCAGTTAATACAGAGAGCCAAATGTTTTCAGACAATTGTTAGGCTAGGGACACACACCTTAAAAGTGTCTACATATAATTCTTTAAAGGCTCTTAAAGGTGCAATGTTTTATTTACCCCTTCCATTAGAAAAAACAATGGAAACTTTAAATGAGATTGGTATAGATTCTAATCATTTGCCTAATCCAGAACTTTATATCATTATTAATGGACA
>NW_003546492.1:19993-20989 GCF_000090795.2 Amphimedon queenslandica | reverse complement strand
CACTAAGAAAATTAAATGAAATAAATTGGCTTTAAAGAAACGTAGATGATGATTCAGTTGACAAATCGTCTAAAAATGTGATACAAGTAGTAAGCAATACTACTTGTAAAATGCTTGGAAAGCAAATGATCAAGATTTAGAAGGCCTTTCTGCATATACGATTAGAAATCTTGATAGTAAAATTGCAACAGGTTCTGATATCAGTCAATATGAACTAATGAATGTAAAAGAAGCACCTATAGACAATAAGCAAGAGCATCTTGATTTGTTATGCTTTCCTACTTTATTTCCTACTGGACAAAATAGAGAGCATCATCCCAGACAAAGCTATCCAGCACAGACTTTATCATTTAGTGAATACATAAAATCTAGACTTTTAAACAAAGATTGCCGATTTCGTAGAAATCATTCATATTGTCTGCACTTTTATGGATTAAAAATTAACAAGGCCTTAAAAACTGGCATATATAATTTATTAAAAACATCAAAGGGCAACGTTGGTAAACCTGTTGCTGAAATATTAGAAAACATAAATGTGTCAGATGAAGAATTTGATGGCAATTTAAGTACCATGTTGGCTCCAATACGGGGCTCAAATCAATATTAGTTCTGTGTGAAAGGTGAAGTCAAAGCAATGATTGCTGAGTATGGCTCACCAACACTTCCTAACATAAAGTTGTGCTGAATACGATTTAGCTGATATAGCACAATATTTAAGAAAAGTGAATAATGCACCACAATCATGTAGTATTTCTAGATTATGTACTGAGGACCCTGTTTCAGTATTGTGACAATTTTCATACAAATTTAAAGATTTCTTTAACATAGTCATTCTCCAGAGAGGTGTTGTAGGCAAAGTAGAGCAATATTATGTAAAAAAAGAATATCAATTGCGTGGAGCGCCTCATTATCACATCCTCCTATGGATTGAAAATGCTCCTGTTGTCGGTATTGATTGCCCAGAAGAAGTCTGTTCTTTCATACAAGATAGGATAC
>NW_003546492.1:16630-19028 GCF_000090795.2 Amphimedon queenslandica | reverse complement strand
ATTTTCCTAGACTAGTACGAGATAGTATTTGCATCAATGATGTTGAAAATAGCTTGAAATCATGCAATAAAATATATTATCTCAAACGAAATAAAAAAGAAGTTCAAGTCAACGACTACAATTCTTCACTGTTGAAATTGTGGCGTGCAAATATGGACTTGCAATACTTAGCGGAGAGGAGTCTTTCCTGAACAGAATATGTAACTGGATATGTCACTAAAGCAGAAAAGAGTCATGCACAGGACTTATGGAATGAAGTCAGCAGCTGTGACAACATATACAGCAGTGTTTGGAAAATTGGACAAAAGCTACTTAAATCCAAAGAAGTAGGACTATACGAAGCTAGCGATCTTCTCGGTGAAAGTTTATACATGAAATCAGTAACTGTACAGTAGGTTAATGTGTACTTGCCTCAAAAGAGGAGCAGAAAAATCAAAAACTATTCATATTTAACTAAAATGGATCGATCTTCAAAAGACATCTTTAATCCTAGCATAATTGAAGACTTCTATCCAACAAGACCGAATAACATGGAAGATGTATCGACAAGAGCACACTCATAATGGAAGGAGAAACATTGGAACAAGCTTTTAGGCGTCACAGAAAAGCATCTATACGTGGCAATGAAAATCATTTCAACAAACTACAGAAATTATTAGAAGCTGAATGTAATTGGAAGAAAATAGTTGATGCAAGAAATAAAGCTGGTTTTACTGAAGAACTTCCTGATAACAAGGAAGATGATGAGCCTCAATTGCTGGGTGAAATAATGGAAGCAGTAGCTGATATTGCTGACATACACATAAATGCACCTAATTTAACATTAGAGCAAAGAGAGGCAATGCTTAATGTAGATCAAACAAGAATTTTTGATAAAATTGAAAGTCATCTTATAAATCAAAAAGAACGTGAAGACTTATTAGAGAATGAGTCTTCAAGACTACTTAGATTAGATAATATCAAACCGCTAAGGATGTTTATTAGTGGTGTAGGTAGAACTGGTAAGTCTTTTTTAATAGAGGCAATAAAATGCCTAGTGAATGACATATGGCATCCAAAAAGTGGTGAAATTATGTGTGCTATAGTAGCACCAACAGGTATAGCCGCATTTAATGTAGGTGGACTAACAATACATTGATTATTTCGGCTACTGATAGAGCATGAGGGAAAGACAGCTGGATATTGGGCTTTGAGTAAAGAAGCTCAGAAAAGAATAAAAAGGACACTTAAAAATTTAAAAATTATAATAGTAGACGCGGTATCTATGGTATGCAATCTAAATCTAGCATACTTACACATGCGCTTACAAGATATATTTGGAACTGATGAATGGTTTTGATCTAAAAATATTTTTGTTGTAGGTGATCTCTTACAATTGCCACCAGTTAATGGTAGGCCAGTATTTAAAAAAATTAGCAACAAAGTAGTAAAACCTAGACTTGGAGTAGCAAATGCAGTTAACATATGGAAAGAAACAGTAGCTCCCTTTTCTACCCCGCCTCCCTCACATGCATTCCAATAGACCCATTGGGTTAAGTGCTTGTTGCACACTCATAACGAATAATTACAACAAAATATTATGACTATACAAACATTATGACATAAACTGAACTAAATCAAAAATTAATGACTCGAACAACAAAAAAATTTTTGGAGCACCACTTTGTTCAGTCCAGTCCACAGGTGCTCCATGGAAAAAAACTCAACCGGAGGTAAAAAACTCACTTCGAGGAGGGAAAAACCGACCGGTGGAAAAAAAAACCAGAGTGATAGATTCAATGAAAACAGAGACACCAACCAATAATGATTATGCAATTGTTCAACAGGAGTTCATAATGTAAAGATGATATGAAGAGAGTTGAATTAGATCTTGTCCTTGGTGATGATGTTAACTTGTGCAAATTGAATGAGCTATACTGTCAAAAAAATTACTATACATTTACCTATATAAAGAGAAAACAAAGGGGAAGAGCTTGTAAAGGAAAAAATACTTAACTCTGGAAAAATAGACTTTACCCGTAGCGTACCAAATTTACCACTTTCAACGAACTGCCATGTACATAAAGGCGGGGATGGGGGAAAAATAGTGTACAGCAAAAAAAATGTACAGCAATGAAACAAAACTCTCCCTCGAACAACGGTATCTCTCAATCAAAGGTAACCCTTCCTGAGTGTGCAGCTCTTAGAGATTGTCAATTATTCCCTACTCTCCCCTTATATAAACATCATACACAGGATGTGAGTCATGCTAATGGCATACCAAGGGAGCTTATTTTCTGTCTAATTCGCTAACGCTCAACCGACATAAAATACATCTCCCTTTTCTACCTTGCCTCCCTCACATGCATTCCAATAGACCCATTGGGTTAAGTGCTTGTTGCACACTCATAACAAATCA
>NW_003546492.1:0-12659 GCF_000090795.2 Amphimedon queenslandica | reverse complement strand
AAGGCCACTGACTCTGCTACTTCTTCCTTACTTTTCTTAAGTTCTTCCTGAATGCCTTTAATCTGATCTTCCATTGCACGTCTGGAGTCTCACACTTCCGTAATGAGCTCCTCCTATCTTTCTGCCATTAGTGCGGAGAATAGAGAACAGGACAGGCGAAAGAATAGTGTACAGCAAAAAAAATGTACAGCAATGAAACAAAACTCTCCCTTTAACAACGGTATCTCTGAATCGAAGGTAACCCTCCCTGAGTGTGCAGCTCTTAGAGATCGTCAATTATTCCCTACTCTCCCCTTATATAAACAACATACACAGGATGTGAGTCATGCTAATGGCATACCAAGGGAGCTTATTTTCTGTCTAATTCGCTAATGCTGAACCGACATAAAATACATAATATGATGAACTAACAATCAATGAGCAACAAAAAGGTGACGAAACTTTCTTTAAGATGCTTGATTCAGTTAGGCATGGCTGTGTGATTGATAAAACTATTGATACGCTTAAGAGTCGCGTATTTAAGGTTTCGATACAAGAAAAATATAAGGAATTGGAAAGTGAAGGAACAAATCCTCCATTTTGCCTATTTTCTAAGGTAGACGCCTCCCCAAAAATCAATGAATTATTGTTAGAAAGTCTAGAAACTGAGATAATAGAATTAGCATGTGTTGATGTTGATGAAAGTGGCAGCACAGCAAAATTTGACAAAAAAACAAGAAAAAAAATTAGAGAAACTAAAAGACCAACCAAGCAAAACAGCTGGTTTAGAAACTGTATTGTCTTTAGCAGTAGGCTGTAGAGTAATGCTAAGATGTAATATTGATGTGACTGTAGGATTAGTTTATGGTGCCATTGGCACAGTGATGGGTATTTATGCTACACGTATATCAATCAAATTTGATCATATTGATATACCTTGTGACATAGAAAGGGTTACATCTAGATTTATGCTATCTAAGAATTTGTATATACATAGGAAACAGTTTCCTCTTATCCTTTCTTATGCTATTACTATACATAAATGTCAGGGCCTCTCACTAGATACAGCCATTATTGATTTATCTACTGATGTTTTTGAGGATGGTATGGCATATGTTGCATTGTCTCGTGTACGCATATTAAATGGCTTACATTTATTATCATTTGATCCTCTCTCTGTTAAAGTTAGTAATCCGTGCATTAATGAAATTAACAGGCTGAGAAGTAAATTTCGAAAAGACTTACCTCAAATCAAGGAAAGTAAAGAAAAGAAGAGAAAGATTCAAGTGACTGGTATAATTGATGTTGGTGAACCTTGTAGTAAGAATTCCAAGGTGTCTGTAAGTCATGTACAAAGTACTAGTAACAGTACCGTTAGTAGCAATAAACGTAAAAGTACTGATTTACAGAAGTCTAATTGCCCCAAAAAGAGTAAAATTTGTGACAATAATACTTTAAATAAGCCTTGCCCCCAAAAAAGAAAAGTTGATGTAGACTGTAGTACTGACAATACAGCTTTGGTATTGTCTCACTCAAAAAAAAGTGATAAATTAATTGTTTCAATTAATTTGAAAGATCTACAAAACCAAATTTAATGTCAAATGTGATGATAGTTGTAGTTGTCTCATTGTATCTATAAAACTCTCAAACATTAAATGTAAACCAAAGGATGATAAAACCAAGTGTGTTGTAAAAAATGACCATTGTTGTAGTAGTCTGACTCTATCAATAAAACTCTCAAGCATTAAATTAAAGACATGTAATCCAAAGAAAGATAATGTCATCTTTACTTATGAAGAGCCTCCCAACCCAGATATTTCGAGAAGGAGACAATGGGGTTATGTTTATTACCCTGGTAATGAAGAATTTCAAAGAAGGTGGTGTGAGATTTTAAATCTCAAATTTGTCACAGCTGCTAGAATCTTACCTGGTAGTCCAACAACACCATTGTCAGATGAAAGAGTTCCTTATAAGACTCTTGATGTCCCTGGTGATGGGAACTGTTTATTTTATGCCCTTTCATATCTCATTACTGGGTCAATTTCTCAGCATTACGAATAACGTAAAGCAATTGTTAGTAATATGCCAAACTTTGAAGAAGAATTGTTGAATAGTACGTTAAGTGCAACCAGATATTCAAGCATATATGATTACATAAATAAGTCCAAATGTATAGAAATTATGTGTGGGCTACTGAAACAGATTATTACATTATCTGCAATATTAGGTACAACCATATATTCATATTCACTTACTCCTACTTTTGTTGGCTGGGCTAGATATATTACCCAGGAATTACATGGCATTCCTTGTGATACTAATACAGCTGCTTTGTATTTGAAGCATGTTGGTACTAATCATTTCCAAGCAGTTAAATCTATTAATATTTCTGAAGAATTGATTGTTGATGGAAGTGGGTATGGTGTATGGGAGGTCCATCATCTTAAAAATATTGGTTGTTTTATGTGACTTGTATTTTACTGCATGTGCAATGTGAGTGATGTGTGAGTGTGTCTGAAAACCATTGGTGCATATCCACCCAGTATAGCTAAGTATGAAGAGATCTAACTGCATTTAGGAAATGAGATTTATCTAGGTATAACAAATGACAGTGAATATTGATTACTTGATACTATAATGGAAAGGGAGAGGGTGTGAAAGAGGTCTTCAGTTCATTAGACTTAAGCATTGATTCAAATTTGTGTGCCTTTCATTTAAGTAGGACAGAGGGTTAGGGAGGAAGCTGTCATTATCAAATCTGGATCTTATTTGTGGCTTGTACTACATGTTTATTACAAATAACAGGTACTTATGGATCGGGGCTCTGCTGAAAAATTTTGAAGTCCTGACAAGAAAAATTTTTGAATAACATTAATATTTGTTATTATACATGTAGTATTATTCAAACAGTGATTCTGTACATATAATAAATAATGATCATCATGCACGTTAATGCTGCCATCAATGCTGTGCGCATTACATATATGTAAATGCTTGCCAGCTGATGTTGCGCATAATGCTGCCATCAATGCTGTGCACATTATTAAGTTAATGCTTGCCGGCTGATGTGCATTTGAATGATGCTGCCATCAATGCTGTGCACATAATAAATGCTTGCCAGCTGATGCTGCGCATCTTTTATTGATGATTGTTGTAACATGTGCATGTTCTCATTAACAAAAAAATATTGTTTGCACATTGGAAATTGTTCATGTACACATTGTTATATTACATTAAGCAGGTCATGAAAGTATCGTAACTGAGAATAGCATTAGTAAGCAATATAATGTCTAAAATACATGCATGCACATACATGTATGATCCAGTCAGAAATATTGTAGATGCTCCCATTATCATTATTAGTTAGTATATCACATTCATATTTTTACAGGTACTTACTTGGTAAAGGGACTACAATGTTGTGCTATAGAGTGAGGTCTGACTTGGAATGAGACTCAAAAGGTGAAGGGGACATTCCTCTATATGAGCTGCTGCATCTTGTTAATGGTTTGTAATGTATGTTTGTGACAAACATAAGGTATATCATGCAAATACATGCACATGTTTATCACTATGTATTGTACATGTAGTGGATTATTGGTGCATTCTTGTACTTGTAGTGTTTGATGATTATCATGCATGCAATTATATTTTCATTTATAGTATATATAATGTAGTTAGAAGGAATCCAAAAGCTGATGTGATTGGTGTGATTATTGTTTGTACTATTGTTATTAATAGGAAGTGTGTTTGCATTGCTTGCTTTTGATATGTTATTATATGCTTTACAGGTAATGACAGCTGGAAAGGATTTGATGATTAAGCAATAATTTGCTGGAATGTGCAATGTAACATTAACATTCGTTGTACCATAATTATAGCCTTGGATTTATAGTTAGTATTAAAAATTAAAGATTGGATTTATAAATGTCATATTTATTTTTGTAGATTATGAATGACAGCACTGTGCATGTTCATATACGTAATCAGTATGTCCATAATAATGATTATTAGGTGAGATTTAATTTTTTAAAATCATGCATTACGATAGTGCGAATTTTTTTCTAGAAATATTGAAAGAAACTAAAGGGAATAAGCATTTATGTCTTGTCAAACACTTGACATTACTAATGTATTTTCATCCTGGCTTAACGCTGATGTATTTTTAATTCACAGTTTGATTATTTTTTAACATCTATTATTATAATGAAGTACATAGTTAATAGAAGTTATAGTTTTTTGTTACGGCCCCTCTGGGCCTAGGCCTGCGGCCCCTGCCCCTGCCAGTTCTCCTTGATATTTTGTCATACTATTACGAAATATAAAGATGATATTAAGTACATCATAGTAAAGACTTACAACCTGTCTATTCACAGCCCTTAGCTGGGCTATTATCTGCTCCCTTTGCTGTTGAAGCAAAGGCAGTCCTGGGGTTGGAGGGGCTCCTCCATGAGGGAGTACCGGTGCTTCTCCAGGAGGGAGTACCGGTGCGCCTCCAGGAGGGAGCACTGGTGCACCTCCAGGAGGGAGCACCGGTGCTCCTCCAGGAGGGAGCATCAGTGCTCCTCCAGGATGGAGCACTGGTGCCACTCCAGGAGCGGGCACCGGCGGGCCTCCAGCTCTTCAGACTGGGATCGGGAGTGCTGGAGGTGGTGGTGGTGGTGGTGGTGAAGGCCTTCAATCTCCAGCAACTGGCAGTGGCGGAGGAGAATGAACTATGTGCTCATCACCAGCATCATCCATTATAAAGTATGCTACCAAAAAAGAAGAAAATATATTGATAGCTAATTTAATTTGTAACTGAACTGACTTCAGTGCTTCTTTAAAAAAAGAAAGTTGTAATAGTAAACTTGCGAGCAAAACGGCAACTGAAATTGAATCAGAATGTAAACTTAAAAAGTTTCAGGACAGGAAATAGATCTTATTAATGGTCAATAATGATGAATAATTATTAGCTATAATTAATGATTCAAAAATTCAAAAAAATTAATAAAAATTAAATGTACGATCAATGTTTTCATAATGCAATAGGTCTTCTTATAGTTTTTATTTTAAAAATCTTTTCTTCCAGCAATGAACTGATAACTAAGGCAAAAATTGTAATTATTAATGAAAAGGATTATTAATTAATAAAATTTTATAAAAAATATGGAAACAAGTAAATTAAAAAATTTCTATTCAATAAAAAAGTAGGGTTGTCAAATAATAATTGAAACGAGGAGATTAAGTTCATAATTTATAGTTCAATTAATAATGATAAACGTTAATTAATAAAAAATACAAATTCATAAGAATAGTACAAAAATTTCAAACTCTACTTTGCAGAATTTTATGAAGGAGTATTGTTTCCTTTAAAATGACAAAATTTAATTAAAGAATGATAACCAAAATGCTTAGTTTCAGCGTACATAACTGTGGCAAGTCCAATTACAATTCTTATACATTAATATTTTAATTTGTTGGTATTGTACTGAATCACATACATTAAAGAATGCAATAGCCAATAATTATCTATAATTTCGATGTTTTAATTGTCATGACAGTAATTTATTTCATCAATACTAGCTAAAAACTGAGTTTAAATTATATTTAACAAGATAATTAATTTCCATCATAGAAATGTAGTAGAGCAATCAATTGGTACAAAGGCATAGTTATTATTAAAATTCTATTTCTGCCTATTATAATTTTCTGCAAAGTAGGGTTTGAAATCTTTGTACTATTTTTATGAATTAGTATTTTTTATTAATTAACGTTTATCATTATTAATTGAACTATTAATTATTATTATGGTTGAACTCAACCCCCTCGTTTCTTACATTTTTTGACAACCCTACTTTTTTATTTAATAGAAAATTTTATATTTACTTGTTGGAATTGATGAATGGTTTGGATCCAAAAATATTTTTTTTGTAGGTGACCTCCAATTGCCACCAGTTAATTTTAGACCAGTATTTAAAAATTGGCAACACACTAGTAAAAACTGGACTAGGAGCAGCAAATGTAGTTAACATATCGAAAAAACAGTAGAAAATAATGAACTAACAATCAATTAGCGACAAAAAGAAGAAACTTTCTTTAACATGCATTACTCTGTTTAGCATGGCTGTGGGAGTGATGAACGATTCATACACTTATGAGTCACGTATTTAAGGTTTCAATACAAAAAAATTTAAGTAATTGGAAAATGAAGGAACAAATCCTCTAATTTGCCACTTTTTAGGCTAGATGCCTGCAAAAAAATCAATGAATTAATATTAGAAAGTATAAAAACTGAGAAAATAGAATTACCTTAGGGTGAGTATTAATTGCACTCTTAAATTTTAGTGTTTTCAACCCTTAGAAGACAGATGTCACATACTTGTGACAATACAGAGTGAGTTATGGAGACAGCTGTCACATTTTTAAGACACATTGTGTCACAAATATATGACAGCTGTCTCCATGGCATGGCATAAATTTGTGACCCCTGTCTTCTAAGGGTTAAGGGGACCCTGATTTAGCAAAATGTAATATTAGCGAAAGTAGGAAAAGAATTAATGGTAAAAGCCCCATTCAATAGCATAATACTACTCAAGACACCCAATTTATGCATTTAAGAGCAAAGTACTTAATAGGATCACACTAGTTACTGTTATCTTGCTGCAGATCTTTCCTATCTTGTGTACTTCTTTACACAAGTACATCATAATTATTAATAGCAGCTGGTTGAATTAGCATTTTTAAGTACACTCACTAAAAACGCTAAAATTAAGTGTCGCAATTAATAGCCACCCCAATGTAACATGCGTTTATGTTGTTGATGAAAGTGGCAGCACAGCAAAATTTGACAAAAAACAAGAAAAAAAATGAGAGAAACTAAAAGATCAACCAAGTGAAACAGCTGGTTTAGAAACTGTATTGTCTTTAGCAGTAGAGTAATGCTAAGATGTATTATTGATGTGACTGTAGGATTAATTAAATGTGCCATTGGTACAGTAATGGGTATTTATGCTACATGTACATCAATTAATTTTCATCATATTGATGTACCTTGTGACATAGAAAGGGCTACATCTAGATTTATGCTATCTAAGAATTGGTAAATACATAGGATAGCGTTGATAGCGTTGTTCATGTTAAATTATTATTATTATTATTATTGAACAAATTAGAAAGTGTGAACAAAAGAAGTAGTGAACAAACGATAGAGAAATATATTCATGGACTTAACAAACTTAGATGGCTCAGTAGTATCTACTAACACCCATGAAAATAAAATGAAAATAGAACAGCATAATTTAGAATAAATTAAGATGGAAGAGATGAGATGTTTGAAGTAGGGAAGAGATAAACAATAGGAAAGGTAGTAGATATTATAGAGATGTTGCAAATCAAGGAGAACAAGCAGCTAGATTATTCATATGACAAGCAGCTGGCTTTCTATATATGACAATTGGGCAACTTGGGCAACTTAAAGGAGCAAATATTGATTTAGTCAAAATGTATGAGAAAATGATTCACAAAGAGTTTTTTTGGTATGTGATTTAATGGTAGTGAGGGAGAGTGAGAGGTCTACAGGAGGGAAAAAGTTCCGTAAGTTAACGATTCTATTAAAATAGAAATGACAAGATCTGCAGTTTGAGGATTGGTTGCAAACACTTTTTGGAGTGAGTACCTTGAGATGAAGAAGACTTGAACTCATAAATATCAAAACTATGGTCTAGATAATGTTGACACAATACAAAGGAAATAATGTCTTGTAGCTCAAGAAATTGTGCAGTGGTGTGACATGTAGTGCAACAAGCCTTGAGCGGTAATCACACCCAGTTATTTAGTATATGCTTAGTAGCATAATTAAATAGAACATTTTATTGACAAAGGTAGGAGAGTTAACAGAAAAGCTTCTTCTAACAAGACTCAATTTAGCATAATTATGCTTTCCGAATAACATGGACATTACGGTTAAATCACGTCAGGGATTGGGAAAAGTTCACACCCAAATCTCTCCATGTTAATACACTTTTAACCCTAGATCCGTTGAGGAGATATTCACAAGAAGCACCATCCTTACTAAAAGACATGTGAAAGGACTTGAGTGCATTGAAGTCAGGTTCCTGAGACCACACTCCACTGGGATTGAGAATCCACATGTTTCGAGAGCAAAATAATATCTTTAGTAGAATTAATTGACTTCGAGATATAAGTATCGTCTGCAAATAGAGTTAGTTGGGCATGAAGAAAAAATAATGTGGCGCGCCCAGTGATTTTCACTACAACCCTTTTACTGCACTAAAATAATTATTGTTTTCTGCTCTATAGCAATAGTTATCTATGCATGTTCAGCTCTTGAAATATTACAGGCACTGTAACAGTAGTTTCATGTACTCTGGCACTTCCTAAAGCCCTTTAAAGCACTGGAAAATGCTGAAAATGAGCTAAAATTATTGTTAAGTGTATTGAATAACTTTCTTGAGACACTTAGCAGTGATATGAGACACCATAGTTTAAAGAAGAAAGAAATGTTGATCCTTCAAGCTAATGAGGGTGTTCAAGCACTCTTTGCACCCACCTTAATGTTTATATTTTCTTTTGTTGTAGTACTGGACTTGGAAAGACTATGAAAAAGACATAGCACAATTTCTTACCCTTTATACACTTGATTAATTTAATAGTCTAATAACAGATTGGTTAATAGTGGTTACTGTTTTAAAAATAGCAGGCCAAACGAAATTATGCAAGTCTATACCATGTTATTGTTGCATTTGCCTTGACCAAAACTATTAGCTATGCTAGGTTTGTCTCATTGCCTTCGTCATAATAAAAATTAATGAGTAATACTTTTAAAAGGACAGAAGAATTATTTACTTCTGCTGAGTTTGTCGACCACTTGCACAACCAGGCCTACCACACCTGCCTGGCTGTTCCATGACATTACTAGTATATAGATAGTACTAAGACATGCAGCAATGGCCAATTGTCAGATAATAAAGAGAATCATTAAATGGCTACTTTTGTCATGAGGAGACAGCTTTATTTGATAACTCAGCAGTGCAGCATCCGATTGCAGTACAGCTAGCACTGAGCAAGGTTAGAGCTGCAAAAAGATACATACTCACCAGGCCATACCTTACTCATTCCTTGATGAATTAGGTCAACAATTTTGGTTGCTCAAAACTTTTCGATTGAAATATTTTTGTCATTTTAAGACAATAGAAAAATATTTCCATGACCATGAAAGGCAAATTACAGTAACCATGTTTCTGTAATGGGAAATATACCAACATTAGTGGACAAAATGCAAAACTGAAGGGCAATAAACTTATTTGCAATGCTTCTAGCATTCCAGGGCAGACAGACAGGTCCCCACCATTTAGTTATCTGAAAGTGGAGGCTAAAAAATTTACAGTGATGGAAGATCCATTGGAGTGAGGTGATAAGGAGGAAGTGGAATGGACGTACTGCCATTAGAAATAATAGAATCACCAGGCACGGAAGATTTAGCAGGAACGAAAGCATTGTCAAGTACACTACCTGATAGTGCAGCATTCACCTATAACCTAGAACCCCTGATTTTATAGATCTCACAGAAAGAAATCAGATTAGTGTTTTTTTCTTCCCTCCTGCAATAAGATACTACATTATTCTTTATGAGATAAATCTAGTGCAACAGAGATATTCGAAAGCAGGGAACGGCAATGCCTGAGGACAAAAGAAACGTCAGCAGTAAAGTTCACGGTAACATGGAGTGGGCAAGGTGACTAAGAATTATGACCAACTTTATGACAATCTCAAATAATAGAGTTATGCGGCACATCAGAAGCCAAATCGGCGTATTATCTATCCTTACGAAGAGTACCATGTGCTTGCTCTGCAACACCACTGATATATATGTTATACATGCAATCAATGATTGGGGCTACTTTGACAAGAACAGGATACTGAGAAGGAGGTGGTGGCAAGATTGTGACTGAGTAGTGGAAGCTAAAGATGTAACATTTGCTCACAATTGCAGAAGAAATCCTGTCCTTGATGCCGTCCTGTAGACTCTAATTGTTAAGTAAGAGAATCAATACATCCTTTTAGATGCAATTTCCCCATTTACACCAGCAAATCAACATAAAGACAGAACCAAAGTGGAAGAGATTCAGCTTTGGTGTGAGCATACTTAAACATGCCACAACACCCATGGTGGACAAAGTTTGACATGCACCTTCACAACATATTGAGAATAAGCAGAGACAACAAAACTTTGAGCAGGGGCTTACTGGATTTTATGGCCGGTTTTAATGAACTACTACTACTAAACTAGCAAGGCAACAAAGTAAATCCAGCTTCCAAAGAAAGACAGCACTGTTAACAGATAGTCCCACAACATGGCACAGCTATGGGGAAAAAAAAACAGATAAAATTGCTCTAGATATTGAGACTGACTAGACTAGTGACTGGTCAAGAACCAATCACGACAAGTAGAATCACAAATGAGTGTGGTAAGCCCAAGTTTTATAAAAGAAATGGAGAAGGGTTGTCCTGTCAGCTATTAGTGAGGTGGCTGCCCAGTAACTAAATTTTACAAAAGATCTTTAGTAAGATCTCATTAAGATGTTTTATTTAGATCTTTGATGACCTTTTCAGTTCTGGTTTCAATTTCAGGTATGATTAGGAGTTCTGTTAACCCTTTAATTACTAAATACGTATTTTTAGGTAAAAGATTAATAATTCTTGAATGACAAAATACATATTTTTACGTACAGCGATTACATAGTAACAAGCACTCATCTTTGCTTTTGTCAAAAGAGCTATTAATTGTTTGTTTAAGTGTTTCTTTGACTCCTAAGTGCTGATAAGATGGCTAAATTATACAATGCTGAAGAAGCATTGGATCTAGTCATGAATGACGACTCTAATGAAGTTTTCTGTTCAGACTCTGAAGATGATCTAGGATTTGAGGATGATGTTGATGAATGGATAGATATTTCAAATCTGAATAGAGATAGCATAATAATAATTGTTTATTAAAATAGTATTTTTGCAACTGATGGCATGATTGATGATGATATTGTAAATACTACAACTGATGCAGCACCAGGTACTGGACCTGCTACTTCTCTTTTCCCAGCTGGTGAGCTAGTTATGGACAGACTGCAAATCAATCAAAATGTTCAAATAAAACTCTAGATCACAGTGACAGTGAAATCTATAGAGTAACTGCTGTTTTAGTGTGAGCTGCACGTTGTTGCAAGTGCACATGCTTTTATTCATGCACCCATGTTGCACACACTTTGGTATGAAAATAGCTGCTGTATGGGAAATTCAAAGTTTCAAGGAGGATATGTATAAAAAAGTTGTTGACAAGAAGAAAATGTATGATTGAGTAAGTCAAGAGCTACAGCTTTCCTACCCTAGCATGAGAGGAATCAGTGCAAGAAGTGTAAGGAGATACTGCTCAATAAATGGCATCCAGAGGACATCACAAATGAGTGATTATGAGCTTAATAGAGTTGTAGCTACAAGCATATCTACAGTATGTATTATTATATACTGTGTAGTTTTCAAAACTGTTATAGAATCAGCAAAGGGTAGGAGCATGAAAATTTTTTATAGGTAGGCCAATTAGTGGAAGAAAAGTGATGACTTGTTTGCTAGCATCTAAAGGATTTCCATGTGCACAATGAGCTGGGGAAGCACTTCGTCGTGTCAAGCCAGTGTACTATAGTATTCGAAAAAGTGGTACTGAAAGTCTAAAAAATATTATATGATATATTTCTAAACATTTTGGACAAAAGCTCTACATAAAACAAAATGAGAAACTGGTAATGTTTGGCGTGACGTATGTTTCAGCAATCCATGGGTATAGTGACAATATTGTTGGCTTTGTAGTTCTCCCAAAGAAAACAATGCGTCGATATGTGAGCATCTTTACATGTAAGTGAGCATCTGGAAAATTGTATAAGTTTTCTTAATGAACTGTTACATAAAATTTAGGGACACCCTAAAAATATTTGGTTCTGGGATCAAATCAGAGTTGATGATTGGAGGAAATCGTATTTGTCTCATTTCATGATTCTTTAGCACATTTAAAGAGCATTACTGAAAAAGCTGCTTTTGTTTAAACATCTAATAAGGTGTTTTGATTATATTGTAATTAAGATTACTATGGTTGCTTTTGTTACAATCACACCATCAAACGCATATGGATGTAGATAAATTCTACATTATTGATAAACTACAAATGTTGAAGTTTACTGGATATGCATGATGATAGTTAATTTAGAAGCCGAGGTAAAGCGGACACTTCTAAATCAACTAACATCGAAGTATATATCCAGTAACACGAAACAGCTGTAGTTTATCTGGTTTGTACTACAAAGTGTGGGTGTATGAAAGGCTTTGTCATCTAACTACCAGAATTGGCAGTTAGATGATGGCTTTTAACTACTTCTGCCATGTTCTACACTATATAAACTTGTGGCGGTGCCTTTGATATACCCACATCCTCTAGTGCAAATTTAATTACCCTATCAAAGCAATACTACAAATGCTTGAAAGAGAGAAAATATCTGTAGGACCTGACAATATTGGCTGTGTTTCATGGTTTTCAATACAAGTGGCAACTTATGGTGTTCAACAGCTAATTCAATGAACACCCAATACCAGGAATCATGTCACATGGATATATACAAGTAAATAAAAAAAATTTC
>NW_003546491.1:141220-144437 GCF_000090795.2 Amphimedon queenslandica | reverse complement strand
TAATATCTCTTGTCTCTCTCTTCTCTTAGTCCTGGGGAGTTAGTATTATCATCAGTTCCTTCTATTTTGCTCTCATTTTGTCGTCAAATTGCTTCAGGAATGGAGTACTTGTCAAGGAAGAAGTTTGTTCACAGAGATCTTGCAGCAAGAAATATATTAGTATCAGATGAAGGAACAGGAATATGCAAGGTAAGAGATTAGTACTAACAATTGGACTTTATATAGTATGGTCTCAGATTGCTGACTTTGGTATGTCAAGGGATCTACAAGATGAATCTTATTATATTTCACAATCAAAAAAGATTCCAATAAAATGGACAGCACCAGAAGTAATTAGAAACTATATAATTAGAATATTGAATTGTGTATGTATAGGCATTACATTATAAGAAATATTCGAGTGCTAGTGATGTGTGGAGTTATGGAGCTGTAATGTATGAGATTTGGTCAATAGGACACAAACCATTTGAAAACTCTACTAATCAAGAAGTATTTATATACCATTTAAATAATAGTAATAATAATTATTATTGTTAATCTATTATATTTTTAGTGCATTAGACTGGTTGATTCAGGCTATAGATTACCACCTCCTCCAGGATGTCCTAAACCAATGTATAAACTAATGATGCAATGCTGGTATGTATTTATTATACTGTAAGACAAAAAGTATCTACACATAATTATTTAACACAAATATTGACCTTTTGTGTCAAATTAATAATATCCATAATGGCATTATATACCAATGCACTATACACAGTGCAGTGAGTGTACATCCTAATAATGTGAACTTACTAGAAGAAGTAAAACATTTGAAGGAGCTCAGCCCTGAGCATCAAGCCACGCTACTGTTGTGTTGTATGACCTTCCTTGCTGCTAGAGAAGTTTTTGGATAGCAGTTTCATTTTGCTGACCACTCAGACTTGCCGATAGCAGCCATTTTGATCCTACTGCCTGTACAATGCAGACAAACAGACGCATATTTCATCTTAAGCCCAGTGTTCACTAGGACACTTTGTTGAAATCAACAGCAATTTCATTACCTGAAACAGAACACTGTTCTATTTCAGGCAACTAAGTTGACACACATCAAAGTAACCACAAAGTATGCTTTCAACAAATTTATCATAGTGGATGTTCGGCTTTAGTGGGCTTCGTCCAATTATAATCAAATTAATCATACACAATTACCTCGTGCTTCCGTGTGCAATTAGTATGTGTAGCAACAAGAGTAAATATTACCTAACCTGAATAGGTATTATTTACTCTTGATAATAGTGATGTCATCATTGTATTGTATAGGAATCCTGATACTCATGATCGTCCAAGTTTCTCAGATATATCATCAAGTTTCTCCTCACCTGATAAACAATTACTAATGATTAATAAAGAGGATCCTGTTACTGTACTGGGTGGAGCTTTAGAAACAAGCCACTCCCTCTACACCGACTTACAGTACATGTACAAGAACTGATTGATTGTGTTGCCAGTTTATAAACCTGTACATTGTCTTTGTTTTCCGTACATTAATATTATTAATTGTATGTTGCTGCATTTTTATTTGCTATAATGCATTCTATAGTTAATGATGATATTGTAAAGCAATCCTTTTTTAGTCTCATGTAGCCAGACCCGTCCACCTTTTTGACATTTGGCCATCCAAATGTCAAAAAGGAGGATGGGACTGGCTACATGAGACTAATCCTTTCTGATGTGTGTTATAAGTGGAATCGGTTCATTTATAAATATTAATACTTCAAGTATAAAACAGCTGTGTTTATTCTTTATTGCAATTAATACTCATTACTACATGAATATCATACTCATAAATGAATTATACTTGTACAGAATCTTTGTACATGCACACACATGCAAGCAGTACACAGAATCCTTTTAAAGCTAATAACAGTAATGAGTGGATCCTCAATATGTTAAGGCTATTTAAGGTGTGGGAGTCATGATGTTAAGAGTGAAAATCAACATTGCATGCTCCAGAGATTGTGTAACAGTCAAGATGAGTTCTTCTCCTCTCTCTCTCCTTTCTTTATTGTTGTTATTGTTAAATGGTACAGTACAGTCTAATGATTGTAGTACTGAAGGATTTATGGAACTAAGCTTACTGGAGGCTAAAACTGGCAGTACTAACAACAATGGACAAACTACTGCAGGACTAGCAGAATCAGTAGAAACAAGATGGATCATCACTGATAAGCAGTTCAGTGAGGATTGCATGAGTTCAATGCCTGAAGTATTAGTTGGAGTTGATATTAGAACTGTAACTGGTAATAGGACTGAATATCCTAGAATAGAGATATGGAGGGAAACACTTGGTAACTATAGAGATGGAGCATCTGTTGAACTTAGATTATCTCCAGACAATTTCACCACCAATGGACTGTATCGTGTTACATTACCTACTCCTTTAACCTTTGAGGATGACTTTAATAGAGGTTACAGACTAGGAGTATATCAACCTCCTGATGATATAAGTGTTGTTAGATTTTATAAAGTAACTGGTACTGGTCAAATTGGAAGAGTAGTTGATATTAGAGATGATAGGGTTGACAAAGATCCTGAAGATCGTGAAATAATATTACAAAACTCAAGTATCTTAATACATCCAATTACATTAGGTATGTCATTAATGAAATGTATTTATCATTTAATGTTTTTATAGGTAACAGTTGCAACTATCCTCCAATTGACAGTTCATTTAATACAAACAGTCTATCAGTTACTAATGTAATACCAGTCAATGATACAAGAGCTTTTCCTGATATACAGTTCACATGTAATGGTACTATTACTAACTGGATAATTGGTATTACACAGAATCAGGATACAAGCAAACATTATCCTAACATTTATTTAAAACGTTCTTCTGAACTGATTCATGCACTAACTGTTGATGCTTCTGCTGCTACATCAAGTAATGGTAATGTATATAACTTTACAAGTGATATTGAAGTACAGTATGGAGATATATTAGTAATCAATGTAACCACTAATAGTAATCCAATGTATTATCAACAATACAATGGACCATTAAATTATGAGCTTGATAGCAGTAATGGATTAATACCATTGGAACATAATGACTATCCACTGATATCAGTTGTAGTAGGTAAGATATGTATTGTAATTCAAAACGTAATTAATAACTAGTTTTGTTGTTCCTTGTAGAGCCAATTCCATCAATACCAGGAACTCTTAC
>NW_003546491.1:127501-140891 GCF_000090795.2 Amphimedon queenslandica | reverse complement strand
AGTATTTATATTACTGGTAGTTACTATACTAGTAATATTAATAGTGAGTGCATTAGTGTGTAGGAGAAGATTGTATAAAAAATCAATTGGAAATGATTCTGTCAGTTCTACTGAAAGTAAAGCTGATATACATCAACAATCAGATGGTAATTGAAACTATTTTTATGTACATTAATATCATTACAATTTACTGGTATATAGCAATAAAAATGAACGAAGGACAGAATACATTAACAACATCAACTAATCCTGCCTATGGAGTTACTGGTCAAAGTAAGATGGACTATAAAACAATACATACATTATCATTAATGACATTTATTAATAGAATCTGGTGTATCTGCTAATTCTGCCTATGGTATTCACAACAGAGAAGGAATAGAAAGTATGCATATATGAACCAAGTACATGTATATAGTGTGTATGGATCAATAGGAGAGTATTGTTAATGTGTGGTGAATACTATGCTCTATATAGTGTGACATATTGTATTGAATTATTACAGGTATTGGTGAAGAAGCATTAGTATATGATGAACCAAGAACAATGATGTTCAATGAACAAGAGGAAGAAGATGAACAGTACATCTAACAGAAAAAATAATAATAATGACATGATGTCAGTATAGTAATAATTATTGTACTTTTTAATAATATAGTTAATAGTAATACACATTATCTCATATTACTGGTATTGAGGACACTTTTATAATGACTAACAATGTCACTTTGATAATAACTGTACAAGGATTATACAGGAATTATTATACATCATAAGATCTTTATGAATTTATTAATTCATAATATAGACTTTTCAATGAATTTCAAAGTTGCTCAAAATTTTGTCAAAAACAACGGGTTTATAGCTCACAATTTGGCAACTGAAAGTTTACACAAAATCCACAAAATAAAATATGATCAAAGCAATTAATGCATTTAACACTGTAATTTGCAAACATTTCCAGACAAAACACTAAATATTGATCAGCTAATTATCAATTACACTTAAACTCACTGTGCATGGGTCATGTCTGGACTACATGATGCAGGCATGATAAACAATATCACTGCAGTACATGCTGCAGAACCATTAATATACCGCCCACTCGTGAAAATTAATCTATATAGGGCAGGATGTAGTTCACCATTGAACAACAGCAGAGATGTGTCTTTCAAATTCTCTCTCTCTCCTTTCTCTATTGTTGCTATTGTTAAATGGTACAGTACAGTCTAATGATTGTAGTACTGAAGGATTTATGGAATTAAGTTTACTGGAGGCTAAAACTGGTAGTACTAACAACAATG
This sequence comes from Amphimedon queenslandica, assembly GCF_000090795.2. NCBI lineage: Eukaryota > Metazoa > Porifera > Demospongiae > Haplosclerida > Niphatidae > Amphimedon > Amphimedon queenslandica. The sequence continues at coordinate 139,587 of NW_003546491.1, read as the reverse complement.
GACAAACTACTGCAGGACTAGCAGAATCAGTAGAAACAAGATGGATCATCACTGAAGGAGATAAGAAGATTCATTGTATTGACGATGAGGGCAGACTACTGACTGAAGTATTAGTTGGAGTTGACATTAGACCTGTAACTGGTAATAGGAACCAATATCCTAGAATAGAGATATGGGGAGAAAGTCGATATCATTACAGAAACCCAGTATCTGTTGAACTTAGACTATCTCCACACAATTTCACTACCAATGGACTGTATCGTTTTACACTACCTACTCCTTTGAACATCAAGGAAGATAAGAAAAATTACAGACTAGGAGTATATCAACCTCCTGATGATAGAAGTGTTGTTAGATTTTATAAAGTAACTGGAACTGGTCAAATTGGAAGAGTAGCTAATCTTGAAAGTGATGATGTTGACAAAAATTCCGATGATGGTCAAATAGTATTACAAAACTCAAGTATATTAATATATCCAATTACATTAGGTATATATGTCATTAATGAAATGTATTTTTTATTTTAATGCATTTATAGGTAGCAGGTGCAGTTATCCTCCAATTAAAAGTTCATTTAATACAAACAGTCTATCAGTTACTAATGTAATACCAGTCAATGATACAAGAGCTTTTCCTGATATACAGTTCACATGTAATGGTATTATTACTAACTGGATAATTGGTATTACACAGAATCAGGATACAAGCAAACATTATCCTAACATTTATTTAAAACGTTCTTCTGAACTGATTCATGCACTAACTGTTGATGCTTCTGTTGCTACATCAAGTAATGGTAATGTATATCTCTTTACAAGTGATATTGAAGTACAGTATGGAGATATATTAGTAATCAATGTAACCACTAATAGTAATCCAATGTATTATCAACAATACAATGGACCATTGAATTATCAGCTTGATAGTAGTAATGGATTAGTACCATTGGAACATAATGACTATCCACTGATATCAGTTGTAGTAGGTAAGTTCATACAATGATTAGTGTATGGTCTATAACAACTTATATTTTAAGGTCCAACCTCTTCAACAACTATTAAGCTTTCTTCCACTACTACTATTCCTAACACAGTGGCTTCATCAACCACTAGCAGTACCACAATAAGTCAGTATTCCTTTATATTTATTATATACTCATAATCATTATATTTACAGATACACCTCCTCCTATAGTTACTAGAATATCTACTACTACACTGTTCAGCATTTCTACAAGCAGTTCCAGATTCACTGTAACAGAATCAATGAAATATACAGAAACTACAACATCAAGTGGTACTGCTGCATCAGTGATTAGTGGACCAGTAGTTAGTACACCTAATCAAAGCACAGGGAGTAATACACTAATACTAGTAGGAAGTATTGGTGCAGTATTTATATTACTGGTAGTTACTATACTAGTAATATTAATAGTGAGTGTATTAGTGTGTAGGAGGAGAGGATCAAGCAATCCTCTCAATACTGATACTGATGTCCATCATCAAACAATAGGTGATTGCTATCATCATAATAATTACTTTTATATTATAATTGTTATCATTAAGAAGTGAATGTAGCAGATATTGACAGTAAATGTATAGTATCAAACATATCTAGCAATCCTGCATACGGGATCATTGGAGGAAAGAACAGTAAGAACCTTAAGCAATGACACATCATAACTGTATCATTGTTATACAGAGTGTATTAATGTAGCTATTAATCCAGCTTATGGTATGAGGAGTGAAAGAAGACTTAATGATAGTAATGTTTAACACTCAATTATTAATTATACTAATAATCAACTATCTATTATAATAAAAATAATAGTCATGATGAGATGATGATGATTGTATTAATGTATGCAATATTGTACAGGTATTGTAGGATCTGAATATGATGAACCAAAAACAGTGACAGGTAGTGATGAAAGTCATGATGTAAGTACATGATAAAACTTATCATACATGTTAATGTATAATAAGAACTGCTTTAATGATAATTACTTCATTGTAGGATATGATACTGAATGAGTCATACAATCAAATGAAAGTTGAAGAGGTTTATGATAACGTCGACTCTAAAACTCACTTTTAAACTAAACTGGTCCTCATGATTATTGAAATTATAATAATGCTTTGTAATAATTAATAATGATACTAGCTCTCTTTATTACAAATTTATACACAATAAAGGATCAAATCATAGTTTTACTCTTATATTTTCTGTTTTACAAAGAACGTGCATATCAATGGTGATTCTGCAGTAGGTGGAGCTTACAATAATCCCCACCCATTAACCAGCGTAATATAATTAATGAATAGTTATTGAATTATTTAGATAATGAATAATAATTAGACTGATGGGTGTGTGTGTGTGATTGATTAAGTTTTTAAAGAATTTCTAAATCAACGTGTCTTATCTCAGGATTATCTTTCTAATAAATAAATAAATAAAAACCGATAATTATAATCACGTGATTTTATGGCGTTACAAAATCCGCGAAATCTTAAACAGTACTTGTACAATTTAAATTAACTTTAATTAATAACTTGTACATGTACATGTATAATAAATATATTTGACTAACTTTAAGTTTCATTTCAATTCTGTCAACTTCAGACCCTAATTTATCAACTACCTGTTCGCCATGTTCCAGCAGAAACCTTTCAAGCTCAGTCACTGTAGTGTAACCCTGTATATCCTAATTAATAATAATAAAGCAATATTAATAATTATTATCATGGATCATCAGTACTTTTAGAATCCTCTCAAGGTCCAGTTTCTGTAAGTGAAGTCTCGTCACCTCTCGCCCGTCAAAATTAACTTCAGCTTTGAACCGAACGGAGTCAGGACCTGCAAAAAGAGAGAGAGGGAGAGAGAAAGAGAGAGAGAGAGATGATGATGATGTTACTAATAATACACAATGAGATCCTCTTTGTACCTAAATCAGTGGCTTTAACATCATGAATTGATCTAAAGAAACAAACACAATAATAATAATAATAATAATAATAATAATAATAATAATAATAATAATAATAATAATAATAATAATAATAAATAACAATAATAATAATAATAAGTCAATGTAACGCTAGTACCTAATGATGATGTCTCCTTCCAATAAATCAGTTAGCCTCTTCAGATCATTGCTAGGTATTGACCTAAAGCATATTAAATCATTTTTGGCAAAATTTGACTAAACACCCTCTACTATATTACAAGGAGTTTAGCTCCAATGAAATCCGTGACAAGCAAAAACCCGTTCATAAAATAAATAAATAAATCACCTTCCAACTAAAGCACTGGTATTCCTCTGTATCAGAAACAATGCTGCCAATCCTAACAATCCTAATAAATAATAATGGTAATAATGTTCCTTATTAATTAATAAACCACACCCCTCAATTAATTACTAAGCCACACCTCCAATAGAGAGAGATCCTATAGAGTCATAGAGAGCATTGCCAGTGGAGTGGGTCAACCAGAGGCAGGCAGCTGCTATGAGGACCCCACCCACCGCCACACTGTCCTCCAGCAGGACTGAGACTGTAGTAGGGTCCCTTCCTCGTAATACTGTAATAACAACAACAACAACAACAACAACAACAATAATAATAACAACAATAATAACAACAACAATAATAATAATAATAATAATGTACAGATAATTTCATACCAAAGTCTTTGAAGCTCATTTTAGTTTCAGCTGCACTGATCTGTACCTGTCTAATGGCTGCTATCAGTGTAGCTAGGAACAAGAGAAAAGAGAAACATTATAACAACATAAGTACATGTATACTAATGCTAGTGAAGTAGAGAGAGAGGGGAGAGAGAGAGAGAGGGAGAGAGGGAGAGAGAGGAGAGAGGGAGAGAGAGGAGAGAGGGAGAGAGAGGGAGAGAAAGGAGAGAGAGAGAGAGAGAGAGGGGGGGAGGTGGGAGAAGTCATACCTCCTTCAACAAGCAATGAACCAGCAAGTACCACAAAGGCCTAAACAAACAAACAAACAAACAAACAAACAAACAAATAAATAAATAAATAAATAAATTAATTAATGGGCATACAGCTGGTAGATGAGACAGAATGGGCGGGTACATGATGCTGTTGATCCCGTGATAGACAGTGACACCACATCCAAGGAAGAATATACCAATGCCACTGATCAGTGAGTAGACATATCTCGCACGAGAGAATCCATACCTGTACCAGAATGAAAATATGAAGTATGGGAATGGAATTATGAGTTTCTTACGGGTGGGACAGGTCTGGCTTTCTGATGGACTGAGTGATACCAAAAGCTAATAAACACTATAAATAAATAAATAAATAAATAAATAAATAAATAAATAAAATAAATAAATGGTTACTTGATTAAGGACATCAACCAGTGAGTGGATTGCTTCAGAGAGCATTGATGCTGATCCAGTATATAGATATGACAATAGTTTAATAATCATCACCACAGTATTACTGAAAGACAAATAATAATAATAATATTATTATTATTATTATTATTATTATTATTATTATTATTAATTACACGTACCTTGCGATGGCATAAAATACAACTCTTGCTGATCCTTGAAGTAGCTCCACCCTCTTCTGTGGATCACCATACACCTATTAATAAAATAAATAAATAAATAAATAAATATTTAATTGTCCCACTTCAGTCTCCACGTGTTTTCTTGTCGATTCTTTCTTGACTTTCTTTAGTAGCGCAATTAATGCATTTAATCCTAATTAAACCATCAATCAATTAATTAATAAACTATTAATTAATAACCTTCTCTTCTCCTGTCCTCCTCTTTAGCTTGTCTTCGTCTAATGTCAAGAGCCTTCTCAAGGAGACCCCAACTACCCCAGACCTCAAGCGCCCTAATAAGGAGAGAGGGGAGGAGAGAAATATCAAGGTCAAAGTCTTAGTCATTTAAAAATCAAATTTCATGTTACCTTTTTTCCACGTCAGATTTTAAGTAGCAGTTGACCAGCTGGGGCCCACTCTCGTCGGCATTTCTAAAGGTCCTTTGAGACAAACCTTCTAAATCCCTGAGGAGGAGAACCAAGTGGAAATACAATAACTGAACTACTAACTGTACCAATGGATCATCATCTTATTGTACACTATAGCAACTGTACAGTACAGCAGAGTATTAGTAAGGTACAATCATTCATGAGTGTTGATACACACACAATGTAGTGCAGGTTAGTCTATAGTGCCACTACATTAAGATCTACTGTATCTAGACACATGTACATTGACTTGGTTGTATTCCTCTTTTAATTTAATTTTAATTTGATATTATGATATTAATGGCTCACTCTATCTCCAGTAGGTAGTCTGTCATTGCTCTTTGTCCAGTAATGAACGTATTCCTCCAGTAAAATCCATTATACGTATCTTTATTATTATTATTATTATTATTACTATTATTATTATTATTTCCTGTAGAGCCTAGAAGACGATACATTAATAAATAATTAAAAATCGAACGCCCCAGTATGTCTCCCCAAAAACAAGTTCTGGTAATCATAAAATTAAAATTAAAAATATTAAATTTACCTCCTGTGCTAGCAAGCCTTGTTAAATAATTATTATTGTGAGCTCTAGTAATAAATAATGACACTATATTATTATTTAAGAGTTATGAATTACTTTTTGTTCCTGATTAAAGCTGATATTAATCTCTTATTTACAAAGTAAGGATTTGGCAGCTTCCCGCTTCTTATAAAACCTAAAAATAGACACAATACCTCACTAGTCATCCTCTATCACTCACTGTAGCATCTACAGCACAGGGAGGCCATCTTTAGTCCTAGGCCACACCCTCTTTAATTGGATATAGTATCCTGATAGTATACGGATTAATTTGAGGGTATACTAAACTCCGGATTCTATGACACGCCTACCTTAAGAGGTGTGGTTATAGCTCCACTGCCCCGCCTACTCAGTTTTAAATTTCAAATTATTTTTAAATTTTAAATTGAAATTAAATTTTAAAATCAATTAAAACCATTGGCTCATTGTATACTATTATCCACCCCATTACATGTAACAACGGAGAACATGCAATCAATCCTTACCAGGGTCCAGTCCAGAACAGTCAGACCTACTAGAGGGGGTGGGGGTGGGTGGAAGAACATGTGTGGATTATATTGTACATGCATAAAATACATTATAAACATGCATAATTATACATTATTAACTCTCACTCTACCTCACACTCAACCAACTTTAAACTTGATCCTGAGTCCAGTCCAGTCCAGAACAGTCAGACCTACTAGAGGTGGGGGGGGTTGGAAGGACATCAGTGTGTGGATTATATTGTACATGCATAAAATACATTATAAACATGCATAATTATACATTATTAACTCTCACTCTACCTCACACTCAACCAACTTTAAACTTGATCCCGAGTCCAGTCCAGTCCAGAACAGTCAGACCTACTAGAGGTGGGGGGGGGTTGGAAGGACATCAGTGTGTGGATTATATTGTACATGCATAAAATACATTATAAACATGCATAATTATACATTATTAACTCTCACTCTACCTCACACTCAACCAACTTTAAACTTGATCCTGAGTCCAGTCCAGTCCAGAACAGTCAGACCTACTAGAGGTGGGGGGGGTTGGAAGGACATCAGTGTGTGGATTATATTGTACATGCATAAAATACATTATAAACATGCATAATTATACATTATTAACTCTCACTCTACCTCACACTCAACCAACTTTAAACTTGATCCCGAGTCCAGTCCAGTCCAGAACAGTCAGACCTACTAGAGGTTGGGGGGGGGGTGGAAGGACATGTGTGGATTATATTGTACATGCATAAAATACATTATAAACATGCGTAATTATACATTATTAACTCTCATGCTACCTCACACTCAACCAACTTTAAACTTGATCCCTGTAGAAATAGAAAAGAGAAAAATGTTTAAACAATAGAATAAGTAAAGATCAATGGGACAGTGCTTTATTACATGAACTGGGTGGATAACAGTATACAATGAGCCCTTTACTATTAGCACTGTAATCAAGGTTATTAATAACATGCAATAGATACATTGTTACCATACACTGAAGACTTGGACTTGATGGTGTTGAAGAAGGCTTGCTTGCATGGGCCAGCTTAAAGAAGGAAAATAGAATGTATGTTAGATAAGGATGTACATGTACATGATAGTGTGTGTATTAACCAACAGAGAACTGTCTTTGATCCATTGAATACAGTAATGAACATCAACCTGAAAATAATACAAAAGATATGAATTTACTCGTCATGATAATAACAATAATAATAATAATAATAATAATGGTGATGATAAATAAATTAATAAATAAAATAAAATTAATAAACAATAACCCCATAAAATAATAATAATAATAATAAACAACATGTGGAATGTGTGATAGAATAAAGTGAGAATGTTAACAAAATACCAGTGGAAAGGCAAAGAGCAAAACCACTCGTTTTTCCCCATTACATGTATTTCTCACTCTTGCTTTGCTCATTGTCTTTACCAACTGACACTTAGATAAACTATTCCCTCCATTATTCATCACACACTCATATACAAGAACACTGTGTGTGTGCATTAACTTATCTCATTAATTATCCTGTACTCCAGACAGTAACAAGTCATGGCTCCTCCCTACATAAAGAATGTTACAAGCTTGTACATACAGGACACAGTAACCTCTCTCTCTCTCCAACAGTTAGTACTACACACTCCAGCAAACCTACTGAGAGAAAGAAAGAGAGAGAGAGAGAAAAAGGTAAAACCTGAGAAGAGATGCAATGGCTGCCTTCTCCTGTTCCTCCCCTCTTGTTCTGTCCCTGCCTGACGTCACATTGTTGCCAAGCAACTATTTGTTAGATTGGGCAATCATCATGTGACCCTATAATCATGAATATTAATGAAATGACTATCGATTCATGAATAACTAATAAGTAAGGTGTCACACGTGCTTCCACGTGGTCTGCTATGAATATTAATTAACTAATTAAATATCATAGGACCACACCCAATACGTCACGTGACCCCACGTGGCTCCATATCACACAAATGACACAATGAGTATTGAAGAAGGTAGAGAGGAGGTGAGAGAACACGTAGTGATTGGACAGTATCTACTGGAGAGTCTCAACAAAAAGAAAAAAGTGAATTTTATAAATTTAAATGTGACCTTGTGTCAAATTTTGAATAGCTACAGCCTCCCATGTACTTTATACATGTACATGTGTTGAAGAAGAGAATGAATTAATAATTTATAAATTGTGTTTATTGTAGGGAGAGGATGGGAATTATAACTGGATTGTGTCACAACTGAAGAATAAAAATATGACCGTATGTTAGTGGGTGTGGTTTTTAATTAAAGGGGTGTGGTTATTGTTTTCTCCTTTAGTCTGCAGTTATGCTGAAGTGGCTGATCATTTTCAAGAAATACGTGACAATCGTTGACGATGAATTAATAATTAAATCGATTCTGGTAATGAATTAATTATTAAGTTATTATTATTATTATTATTATTATTATTAGAGTTTCTCCTGGTATTCCAGTCCTGATTCAGTTCTTATTGATACATATATTAATTACTTGCTTGATTTGACCTCGTTTCATGTCAGTTTCATTAATAATGTATTAACATCATTAATTAAAGCAGCTTTATTACCTGGTGAGTGGGTGTGGCTTATATTAATTAATTAATTATTCATAGATCATGAAAGTGAATCAGTATACATTAATATTCATAGAGCAATTGAACTTCAATTGACTACAACTCCAAAGTAATTGACGTTAATAAATAAACAATAATTATTATAATCTAATTATTATTATTATTATTATCATTTTGAGCTTAATTTTGTATTGTTTTTAGAGTTTCCGATAATTTATTAAAATCAATAGAACTGCTCAGTCCGTACAAAATGAAGTCATCCAGTTTTCAAGTAAGACACAAATGTAATAATTAGAAATATTAATTAATCAATTAATTAATTAATTGTTATTATTATTAGGAAGTGTTTGTCAGATGTTGTTTACACATTTCAAGATATTATTCAAATATTTTTAATGAATTACTTCACCTCGTTATATTAAAGATGCTCCAGATAGACGTTAGTTAATTAATAGTTATTAAATGTTATAATTTGTGCGTGCGTGTGTCCGTGCAGGTTGAAGTATCAGTACTGGAACATGAAGAAGAAACTTTACAATTCAACACAGACGATGTTGCTATGGTAACTATTATTGGATATTTTCGAGTAGAAATTTTTTAGCAATTTTTGGAAATTTTTAGGCGGAGGAGGAAAAAGGTTGTTTATCTCCTCGTTTCTGTTTCCATGACAACATGGAGGACAAGATGGCTGACAGTATTGATGTGACAATGAATGTCCTCTTTGAGTTCATTAATGAACTGAGTTATGAAGGAGGTGAGGGAACGGGTCCCCCTCTAATGGAATAAAAGTTTGGGGTGATTTCGGAGCCATTTTTTTGGTAAAAACCATGGACTATAGCCTTGGGTATTTTTTAGAATTTTGACGTTTTCTTAAAATGGCCGTAACTAAAAAAATTGAAGTTTGAATCAACTCAAACTTTCTACACAGCATAAGGACATCAATATGTATCAGAAAATGTAATAAAAATTTGGGGTGATTTCGGAGCCATTTTTTGGAAAAAACCATGGACTATAGCCTTGGGTATTTTTCAGAATCTTGCCGTTTTTTTTAAATGGCTGTAACTTGAAAAATTGGAGTCGGAATTAGCTCAAACTTTCTACACAGCATAAGGACATCAATATGTATCAGAAAATGTAATAAAAATTTGGGGTGATTTTGGAGCCATTTTTTGGAAAACAACCATGGGCTAGCCTTGGGTATTTTTCAGAGTTTCGACATTTTCTTAAAATGGCTGTAACTTGAAAAATTAAAGTCGGAATCAGCTCAAACTTTCTACACAGCATAAGGACATCAATATGTATCAGAAAATGTAATAAAAATTTGGGCAATTTTGGAGCCATTTTTTGGGGAAAAAACATGGGCTATAGCCTTGGGTATTAGGTATTTTTTTAAATCAGGGTAGTAAAAAACAGTCTTAAGTATATTTTACATTTAATTAATTAATTAATTATTATGTTTTTTAGATCAACTGTCACTTGATTCTGCTTGCAGTTTATTTCAGTCCTTTATTAAAGTGGGTGTGCCCTTGAGACTATGAATATCATTACCTTACATTGATAGGTATTTTTTAATCAAATCTGTTTAACTCACAAGTCATCTTATGTTCAATTTTTAATATTTAAAATGACAAGTTTTGACAAAGTTAGTCAGTCAGACAAAGAATGCATCAGAAAATGTAATAAAATTGAGGAATTCTCACCTTTTCATTTTTGGCAAAATTTGACCGAACCCCCTGTACTATAGTACAGGGGCTTTTGTCCAGTTTTTAAGAAACTTAAAAAATTCGCAAAAAATCCAATTTTGATCGGAATTGGTTCAAAATTTTTATGCAACATAAGTACATGTATATGTATCAGAAAATGTAATAAAAATGGAGAATTCTCACCTCTTCATTTTTAATGATATTTAGTCAATGACCATGTACTATAGTACAGGAACTTTTTCTGTTTTTGTGTAGAGTTTTTCTGAATACTTTCTAGCACAGTTATGGGAAAATGTAAGTTTATTAATTTTGACTTGTATTTTTATTCATTTATTTATTTATTTATTTTAGTTTCAGAATGTCCATTCACCAGGTTAGTTATCCAGTAGTTATTAATAGTTATTAATAGTTATTAGGTTTATTAAGACAAGTCCTTTCCTGCTACTTATCAAGCTACATATCAAGAGCACAGTTCATACCTTTAAAGTAATAATAAATTAATAATAATAATAAAATAATAATAATAATAATAACTAGATGAATGTAAAACATTGAAGGAGCGAGCCTAAGCAAGTAAAGCAATGTACATACAATAGATATTGACAGACTAACAATACTCATGACAGTGCAACTTAAGCAGCTCAGAACTTGATTGAGTGCAGTGTAGTTCTTGACCAAATCAAGTTTAGCATTTGGAAAGCATTAAAGATAGCTAGAAACAGTCACTACACAAATGATATGGCTAGATAGGCAACTGTAGCAATGTAGTCCAAGTTAATTCAGGCTGTGACAGACATTCAAAGTCATTCACATCAATAAAGATGGCATATCTGCTTTCTTGACATTCCTTGCCGTTGCTTTGGACAGTGGTATGCGAGTACAGTAAGTCGAGTTATCAGCAAAAACAAGTTTCATAGCTACTTTATTGCATCTATAACCTTGCCTGGCTGTTGGAGAAGCCTTTGGACAGAATTTCTGTCTTATTTTGCTGCTAGAAAGCTCATGACTTTTCCCTGTGTGTTGGTCTCCATTTTATTTCATTGTGGCCACTCCCACTTTTAATGAAATATTGAAAACTGAATTTATATACTCTTTTCAATGCATAGCATCTACCGTATTACGCATAAATAGGAGTGACGTACGTGTACATACATACATACATAAAGACATACTCGTCTCGTTTATGTGGGGCTCGCTCAGGCTCGCCCCAATAATGTATGATGGTGGTGTTGATATGGGAAGACTGGTTGGTATATGAACTGTTAAAAGATCAAATTCTCAGTTTTGTTCCCATTGCTAGTTTTAGTGACCATCTCATGTCCATACTATACTGTACATGTACAATTACTTGTACTTGTATGATTAATGTAACAATTATTATCATTAAAATGAACCCACCATAATGTCCTTATGTACTGTACATGTGTGTCTGATGAACATATTCTTTTGTTTCCAGTTTAGTCAAGCAATACCTTCTACTGATATCAGATTGGCTGCACCAGTACGTATTAATAATAATAATAATAATAATAATAATAATACTTTATTTCCATAAGGTATATTGATGAGAGGTTATCAGTATCTCTTCAGTGTGAAGTGTCAGTTCACAGTGTCTGGTACTCATTGTGTCAGTCATTGTTCTATATCATCATATTCCATCATCATGACATCATTCATCATCAT
>NW_003546491.1:125633-127066 GCF_000090795.2 Amphimedon queenslandica | reverse complement strand
AGTAAATATGAGATTGTTTATTGTTATTCTGTCATGAGGGAAAACAAACGTTGTTATTTACCTGTTTTGACCACACCCACTAGCGGAAATACATCACTAGAAACCATTTTCCCGTTTGATCCTTATCACCTAAAAAGGTAAACCACTATAATGTAGTCTCTTTATTACATGTACAAGTGTAACTTAATTATGAATTAATGAAGGTTGGTAGTTGCAGCTGGTGTATTGATTCTGTGGTTAGGAGACAACTGTTGTAGAGATAGACCTGATTTCTATCTCCAGGATTGCTCCAACAGTGTTGTAAGACTGTGCTGTAGCTATGGAAGCATGCAGGCTTAAAGGCTTAAGACTGTTGTATAGGGGCTGCATGGTAAATTAATTTAAAATGAACATAATGTACATGTACATGTATAGTGTGACGTTAATTATTAACTAAATGAAATAATTTTGTTTATTTTGTTTTATTAGATCATCAAAGTATCTGAATGGACTGTATAGAGAATGGAACGAAGATAATGAGGTAATTAATATTCATTACCGTTAATTATTCATTAATGGATAGGGTGTGGTTTCAGCAGACGATAATGAATCCATTCTCATTCCATCATCAATAGACTCACTAATCATTGAGAGCCCAAACTGATATCTGTATTATATATTATATTATTATTATTGTTGTTGTTGTTGTTGTTGTTTTGTATCTTTGTTAGTTGTTATTTACTGGTTATTCATTTTAACAAGTTCTTTGCCTCCTCTACATTCATGTACATGTACAACTCCACTTTCTCTAATCTTGAACATATGTATAAACTAAACATATGCACTTGTCCATAAACAGTTTTGATAATAAATAGTTTACTGAAGAGGAGAGGCTGAGAACGGTATACAGAATATTTAATTAACCTAATGGTCTATGACCTCATTACCAGATGAGTAGAGACTGAATTGTAACAATGAGACACACCCACTCTTCTCTTATCCACTGACTGTCTCTAGTACACACATCAAGAGTACAACCACCTTACATTATAATACAAGAGAGAAAATAAGAAAAAGGAATTTATTACTTAGAAAAGACACTGAATGATAATTGTTACAATATGATTCTCATTTCACTTAGAACTTCAAGCCTAATTAATTAATTAAAATTCTAAGTATCAAATTCAAAATCATGATTATCATTCAGTGTCTTTTCTAATAAATTCCTTTTTCTTATTTTCTCTTTTGTATTTGGGGCGAGCCTGAGCGAGCCCCACTGAGGCGGGGAACGTGTGTTTGTCTGTATGGCATTGGATCGTCTAACTACCGTAGGACGACTAATTTTCGCGAATGCTATTGCTAGTTAGAATTTCCATGGAAACAGATTAGATAGTTGCTATGGCGATTGACCACGTGTTTATACATTTACAGTGTCCAGCAGCTAATCAGCTATC
>NW_003546491.1:123271-125623 GCF_000090795.2 Amphimedon queenslandica | reverse complement strand
TTAGCTGCTGGACACTGTAAATGTATAAACACGTGGTCAATCGCCATAGCAACTATCTAATCTGTTTCCATGGAAATTCTAATTAGCATTTGCGAAAATTAGTCGTCCTACGGTATTATTAAACTTAAATAGCTTAATCTTCATTGAAAGCGGGTGTGGTCAAAATGAATAAAATGGTGGCTAGCAGCAAGTCTGAGCTTATTTGCAGCAAACGGTCAACAAGACAAGACTAAACTGATGTTCAAAGACTTCTGTAGCAGCAAGATAGGTTGGGACAGCAGACATACAACCTTTTCATTGATACAAAGGACTCTGATAAGCTGAATGCTGCAATGGGAAAGCTGCATGCAAATGATTTCTGCTGCTGAGTCATCTCTAGCAGCAAGGGAGGTTAGCAAAGCAGAAGTACAAACTTCTTCAAAATACAAATTGTTTAGTGACTGCTTCTAACAGATCATTAATGCTTGCTTTATCCAATTGCTGCAGAGATTTCATAAGTGATCAGATGACTAGCTAATGACATGCTTGGACAAAATTTTCACTTTTTTGTGTTTTGCATAGACATGAATACAATTCCTTTGCTTGCTCATAAATAATACACTATGACTTGCTTAGGCTCGCCCCTTTAATGTTATACATTCGTCTAGTATAATGTAAGTTGGTTGTACTCTTGATGTGTGTACTAGAGACAGTCAGTGGATAAGAGAAGAGAGAGTGGGTGTGTCTCATTGTTACAATTCACAGTGTCTACTGTCTTAGTCTGTCTACTCATCTGGTAATGAGGTCATAGACCATTAGGTTAATTAAATATTTTGTATACCGTTCACAGCCTCTCCTCTTGATGCAGTTATGATATTGTGGGGGGGTGTCTCACTGTTGTTTTGGATATGTCTTCAGAAAGTGAGTGTCTTTATTCTCTTCTCTTTATATCTCTTTCTTTCTTATTCTCTCCCTTACTTTACTCCTCTGTATCCTCTGCTTATTATAACTATTCACTATATTACTGTGTCCTCTTGTTATCTATAAAAAGTTTTTATGAAACCATTTTTATGTGCATGCAACAAATGTTCCCACTCCCCTAAAACTCCTAATTTCTCATCATTTTAATGTACAATATACTGTTTTAATTTTTAATGTAGTGTAATTTAATTAATTTTTACTGTTATTCAGGCTCTTTGACTCCGCAGTCATTGAGTCCTTCAGAGACACCTTTTCTAACTTTTGCTTTTTATTTGTTGTCTTATTATTGACTTTGTCTTTGTAAAGTTATTATTATTATTATTATTTATTTATTATTATTATAGTCTATCAACCAGTGGAGAGGGACTATCACTCTACAGTACAGGTAGGAGACTACCTGTACATGTGGGGTGGGTTCCAGCCTGATCTCCCTGGAGTACACAATAATGAGGAGAAGAAATCATTCTGTTCTGTAGTGGAGGTGTGCCACCTACCAACTGGTATGTGGGTACAAAAGCCTACCACTGGTGACCCTCCACTTGGTGTTGGGGGATATGCTGCTGCTGTCATTAGAAATGAAATATTCTTTTTTGGAGGCTATTGTGGTCACGATGAATGTTTTCATAATAGTTTATACAGGTAAACATAATAGTTACTGATAAATATTATATAATATTTTATACAGTTTTAATGTTGATACCTTCAATTGGAAGGAACTCTCTCCTACTACATCTCATCATGGTCCTATGATGAAGTTCACCTCCAGCATGATAGCAATAAAAGTGAACAGTGAGGACTATCTTGTAGTAATCGGTGGACGTGGACCATCTTCTAATAATACTCCACCACAACCTGGTGCCCAGTACAGTAATGGACGTTGCAATGAAGTACATATGTACAGATTAAAAACTGGTCAGTATTAAGTTATGTAGTTTAATGATAAATGTATTTTGAGTTTTGCAAAAATAAATTCTCAAATTTTTTTCTGAAAAATTACGTACAACCATTTTTCCACTATGATTAATTCACAGTGTGTGTGTGTGTTCATATTATTTTTATTATTTTTAGGTGAATGGACTTCACCAACTGTCACTGGAGACAGACCACCTCCTATTAATGACTTCCCTTTAACATCAATAACTAATACCACTGCTATATTGTTTGGTGGTAGTATTGGTCATAATAGCTACAGCAATGATGTATATGTATTTGAATTTACTGATACATCAGTGGTGAGTGTATTATTAGTATAATTACATTAATTATTAATAATATTATTAATAATGTATTGTATGTGTGTATTACTGTATAGCAGAAAATTTTCATGTCTCAAAATTTTTGTGGATTTTACATTTTTTTAAAGTCATGAAAATAAAATTGGCAAAAAATTGA
>NW_003546491.1:121752-123261 GCF_000090795.2 Amphimedon queenslandica | reverse complement strand
GTGTGTGGGTGTGGTTTATGATAATTAAATACATGCATTTTTATGATTTTAGAAATGTAAAAAGTTTCCTAATCCTGGAGGATCAGTACAATGGCCTAAGGAGAGAGAGTGTCATTCCAGTGTATTGATCAACTGTAGCTCAGGACCACACCTACTAGTGGTGGGTGGAGTTGCTGGAACCCCTACCATTGACTGTTGGTTGTTAAATATAAACAAAATGGAATGGAAAGAACTGGTAAGTATTATAATATAATTGTGGTGAGCATGAGTGAGTCCTACTAGTACGAGACCACTGTGATCTGTCTGTCTGTACATGTACGTCACTCCTCAATGATAATCAATTTAATACAACTGGTCAGTATAGACATGTGCATATGATAAAGAAATGAAAGATTATGCTATGAGTAGTTTTTAAGAAAGAGCTCATGAAGCTTGCCTTTGTTGTCATTTTTGTGAGTGTGATTGACAATGGAGGAGAAAGGAGGAGGAGAGAGAAATCATTTTTATTAACCAGATATATTATTTTATCATTATTTTTAATTATATAGACTAATATACCAGACAGTGTCACTTATAGATGGTATCATTCTCTCTCAGTTTGGAATGAGACACAGACCACTCACTGGATAACTGAGTTTGGAGGAGAGAGAGGTGTTTCAAAAATCAGTGATACAAGATTTATTGAAATCAGTGAGTACATGTATACATTAGTAGATACAATGTGTATTAAATATGCAATAATAATAATATTACAATAAACTTATTGGATTTTAAGCATAGTGAGTTTATTTGTGGGCGGATCAACTGTTACCACACCCACTAGTAATTATTATTATTATTATTATTATTATTATTATTATTATTATTATTATTATTATTATTAGTAACTAGTACTGGTGATATAGTAGTACAGTCAGTACTGGACATTAATGAATATCAGAAGAGAAGAATACAAGGTATTAATACATACATGTACATGTACATGTACCAAACACATGTTTCACTTATGTGAGGTACGCTCATGCTTGCCGGCCAATAAATAATTCTATTTCATGTATTAGCAGCTAATGAGATTCCTAACCATCTATTGTTTTGATAAAACCTTTTCACAATCATAACAGAATCCATTGTAGTACAGCAATCATAAGTACATACACACAATCAGTAATGGTTAGGTAATAGACTCACTAATGTAACACACACTAATCTAATAATGTAATAGACCTCTTTGTGTATACACAAGACAGTTCCTGCTATGTTTATTAATTATACTATTTCATTATATTATATAGATGCTGTAGGGAAGTGGATGGAGGAAGGGAGTGTTGATCTAACTGTTACTCGTGTTAATATGCTTGGTGCTCCTGGAGCTGGTAAAACCTGTTCACAGCTCCTCCTACTAAATGAAGCCCCACCCACTAATAACACGAGTACACCAATCGCCTGCCCTGCCGTTAGGGCTACAAGAGTTGCCGTTTGTGATAAAACGATTTGGAATCGAGTGACTCG
>NW_003546491.1:115808-120478 GCF_000090795.2 Amphimedon queenslandica | reverse complement strand
GATTGTTCCCTTTAACCATTGTACACCTACTCAACCAGAAAGAATACGTTACTGAAATCCCTCAATCAACGTCAGGGTATCATAAATTTCGAGATGCCATGTCCCTCAAGATAACGATCACATCAAAGCACACACTTCACCTCATCAACCGTTACACTCATATTGAAGTGTACTTTACTGGTCCTACCCAGCACTGTCCATTAGTATGTAAGCTACTCACAACAGCTATTGATAATAGCAGTGATGCCATGCACCTCAAGCATAATTACGTCAATGCATTTGCTTGCCCTTCAAAGAGGAGTAGCTGCTACTGTATTGTTAGACCCAGGGAAGATGGTAATATTGTCAATTGTACAGTTTGTCCAGTGTCAGCTACTATCAGTAGTGATCATTGGTACTGGTTTGAATCAGGTATGTGTATACTAATAATTATTATTTATAATTTATCACTTGTGTATAGGACCTGATGAGGGTAACAATGGAACACAAAGTAAGGGAGTATTATTATTATTATTATTATCGTTGCTGTTTTTATTATTATCTATTTTATTCACTACAGACCTGTTAGACAAGAGGCCTCTAAAGAGTGACCTCCTTAGGTTATTCAAAGATTCTGCAGTTCACAGTAAAATTATTGGTACTGCACTTGATGTTAAAGTAGACGATCTGGTAGCTCTTCCTCAGTATACCTCTGATAACCTTATTCTTGTGTTCCAGAGATGGATAGATTCAGATAAAGATGTGACCTGGAGGAAAGCACTTCAAGTTTGTAAAGATTATCCGGATGAACTTGGAAGAGCAAAATCTGATGTGGAAAAATTCCTGTCATCTAGTTTCCATCCTGCTAAATCTTCTTCCTTAACTCATCTCAAAGTTGCTCCTAAAAGCTTTGCACTAATTTTCATTGCTTCTTTGATATTATTATTATGTGCAATTGTAATATCTTTTTTTATTAGAATTGATTGAGCTTTAATATTACTTAAATTTGATTTTTATGATCAGCACTTTTATTGGTGGTGCTATTTTTGGAAAAAAATAATTTATTTTGTCAACTATCATGATGTACCAAGCTGTGAATCCCATACATACAGTTACACACAGCAGATATAGTTAGGTATTGATGTTAATAACACCTAGTAAGTAATTGTAAGTTACAGTAGTTACTGTTAACTGTTGCCCTGTTGAGAGTTGATAATATTTATGATCATAATGGCTGTTGAAAGCAATTCTCAGTTCATTGTATTATAGTGAACAGGAATCATCGGCACAACTACCCTACAGCTGGTTACATCTTTAAATGAATTATTATTAAAAAAACTCAACAAACATAACTTGATTAACAACAATAAAATTAATGTGTGTATACAATAGAACATACAAACTGGTATAATGTTATACATCACTCTCTTGTGATGTATTGAATTCACCAGTAAAGTTGTTCATTCTCTGAGTTGCTCTGTTTTGTATGGAGGAACCACCTCCTCTTGTAGTCTTTACTGTATCACCTGATGACCTCTTGGGAGATGAAAACTTGACAGGAACAAGAACACGTTTATTATCAGTGGAAGGAGCAACACTGGGTCCATGAGGGAGGGGTCTGTCTCTACTTGACTGATGAAGGGAGCTTGTTACTGATAATGGTTGTAACCTAACAGCTTGAAATAATGGAGGAGAGAGGGGAGAAGGTTTAGTAGCTTGTTTTTTAACTGGTACTGGAGGAGGAGCAGAACTTGATAGATCCTTAGAACTGGGTACAGCTCCTCCAGTAGCTCCTCCACTATCAGTTACAGCTACTTTAGATACACCAATGGACACATCAATATCAGTAGTTGAAGTGGTCTGGTTCTTCCTCAGTGGTTTTGGTCTAACAGGTGGTGGTAGAGGGACGCCATTATTGTCCCTCCATTGTCTTGATTGTAATAATGGACTGGGTCTCTTAGGACTGGTAGGACTAGTAGGAACTGATAATAAATGAGATATTTGAGTGGGAGGAGTTTTAATAGAGCGAGGGGCAGACTCATCTTGTAACACATTATTATTATATTTATAATTAGTATCATTATCCTGGAGTATGTCATACAGTGATCCTATTGATCCTAATGGACTATAAGGTCCCTCAGTATCAAAGGATGTACTAGCATCATAATTAATATCATTAACTAGTATATCAGCACACATTAACCTCTTCTTAACGTATCGACCAATGTCCTCACCATCGACCAGTGTACTCCGTCCATCGTCCTCAGTGTGGGCGGTGAGACTCTCTTGACTGGCGTCATGTGATACCGGCATACCTGTCATTGGATCAAGGGCCTCAGAGGATTTGGATACAACAGAGGGAGGGAAGGAGACAGGGGGAGGGGGAGGAGGAGACGGAGGAGGGAGGGAGGGAGGAGAAGGAGGTGTGGCTAGTTTATTATTATCACGAGGGGGCGGAGAGGCAGGTCCCAACTCGTACTCATTAAATACTTCAAATACTGAATCAGAGGCTGAGGACGGAGACCTTGTATCATTACGTACTGTGGGAGGGGCTATAGTGGGTCGAGAAATGGGTGGAGCTTCAGTAACAGATGGTTTTAGTTCGGAGGGTGGGAACAGTAATGGTGAAGGTGGTCGAGGAGAGAGTGGACGGTATGCCTCGTATCCATAGCGACCCGTTACGTCCAGTGGCTCAAAAGAGGTAGTACTTTGTAGTCCAAAGGTCCTTCTACTGTTAACGACAGAACTAACAGTGGAAGAAGGTAGAGTAGATGGATAGTCTATGAACCGTCTCTCACTGATAGAGACAGTTCCTTTCTTCTTATTGTACCAGTAGTGAGTTGACTTACACACAAACAGGGCAGACACTGATATTAATAATAAACCAAGGAGTGCCAGACCAGTTACTACATACAGTGAGCTGATAGGGCTGGTGCTGATTGGAGGTGGAGTGGGTTCTTCAATATCAGGACATTGTTCTATACTGGTGTCACTGTTAGCTTTGTAAGCTTCATTCTCTCCTCTAACTGGAATATCATATCCATCTAATCTCATTTTACGTATGCAACCAGTGTAGCCACGCCCATTAGAGGTGTTAGCCCCACCCACTGATAGATGGGATACATCCAGCAATACGTCATTACTGATGTTGTTGGTGGTTGGTAAGTAGTTCTTAGCTGTATAGGTATCGTCTAGTATTAGGGTCATGGCTCCTTCTTTACGAGTGAATGTAATCATGTGACCTCTGTCGTCATTGATACAAGTTTTATTAATTAGTAGGCGTGTCTCTCTTCCTCCTCCTAGACTAACACGGGCTTGTAAGTTTCCATCAATAATCTGAAGAAAATAATAATAATAATAATAATAATAATAATAATAATAATAATAGTGATGATAATAATAATAACAATAATAAAAAATAACATGATAATCACCTCAAACTTTCTACACAGCATAAAAATATCAATATGTACTAGAAAATGTAATAAAAATTTGAGGTGATTTTGGAGCCATTTTTTGGAAAAAACCATGGGCTATAGTCTTGGGTATTTTTCAGAATTTTGACGTTTTCTTAAAATGGCCGTAACTCAAAAAATTGAAGTCGGAATCACCTCAAACTTTCTACACAGAATAAGGACATCAATATGTATCAGAAAATGCAATAAAAATTTGGGGTGATTTTGGAGTCATTTTTTGGAAAAAACCATTGACTATAGCCTTGGGTATTTTTCAGAATTTTACCGGTTTTTTAAATGGCCGTAACTCAAAAAATTGAAGTTGGAATCACCTCAAACTTTCTACACAGCATAAGGACATCAATATGTATCAGAAAATGTAATAAAAATTTGGGGTGATTTTGGAGCCATTTTTTGGAAAAAACCGTGGGCTATAGCTTTGGGTATTTTTCAGAATTTTGACGTTTTCTTAAAATGGCCATAACTTGAAAAATTGAAGTCGGAATCACCTCAAACTTTCTACACAGCATAAGGGCATCAACATGTATCAGAAAATGTAATAAAAATTTGGGGTGATTTTGGAGCTATTTTTTGGAAAAAACCGTGGGCTATAGCTTTGGGTATTTTTCAGAATTTTGACGTTTTCTTAAAATGGCCATAACTTGAAAAATTGAAGTCGGAATCACCTCAAACTTTCTACACAGCATAAGGGCATCAACATGTATCAGAAAATGTAATAAAAATTTGGGGTGATTTTGGAGCCATTTTTTGGAAGAAAACCGTGGGCTATAGCCTTGGGTATTTTTCAGAAATTTGGCATTTTCTTAAAATGGCCATAACTTGAAAAATTGAAGTCGGAATCACCTCAAACTTTCTACACAGCATAAGGGCATCAACATGTATCAGTGAATGTAATAAAAATTTGGGGTGATTTCGGAGCCATTTTTTGGAAAAAACCGTGGGCTATAGCCTTGGGTATTTTTCAGAAATTTGACATTTTCTTAAAATGGCCATAACTTGAAAAATTGAAGTCGGAATCACCTCAAACTTTCTACACAGCATAAGGGCATCAACATGTATCAGAGAATGTAATAAAAATTTGGGGTGATTTCGGAGCCATTTTTTGGAAAAAACCGATGGGCTATAGCCTTGGGTATTTTTCAGAAATTAACATATAACATTTACAGTACAATGCTCATTTTATGTATGTGTAATTGTGTCCAGTTAATTCCTTTA
>NW_003546491.1:86109-115798 GCF_000090795.2 Amphimedon queenslandica | reverse complement strand
AGTTGGAGTATCACTGATGAGTGAGTCTGTGTTGTACTTATTAATAAATAAATATCAGTTGATCCTCTGCTGTATAAACGAGACACTCCTTTAGTGGGTGAAGAATTATCTATAAAATATATTAATTATTATTATTTATTGTACATATACGTTATAAGCATGTACCTGTACTTGTGGGTGTGGCTAATAATAATTCATAATTAATAATGACATCACCAGTGAAAGAACCAGTTGAATATTCTAAAAAAATTAAAAAAAAATAATAATAATAATAATACTGTCTCCTCCCCTCTTACTTTCATCACAGTATACTCCAGTATATTCATCCGTACATGTACATGTAAACCCCTCCCACTCTCCGATACAGGTTCCACTGTTGTTACAAGGGGTCCGGTTACAATTAATATCTGTAAATTGACAATCCTGTTCCAGACCCTCTGCCAGTAGGGGGGCCGAGAAATCAAGTACATGTCCATTTATATCAACGTTCTTTATGCAACCTTGGAAATTACGTATTGAGGGTAATGTGGGCGGGGCTAACGAGACATATTGTGGGAGGAGCCTCCCTAGTGTGATGGGTGTGGTCAAATCAAGAAAACTAGGGAAAAAATAATAATAACAATAATAATAATAATAATAATAATAATAATAATAATAATAATAATAATAATAATAATAATAATGAAATTCTTACTGATTGTTGTGTGTCAGGTTTGATATTCTTGTCTTCTTTTGCTGATACTTGTTGTCAAATCTTGCAACTTTCAACTGCATAAACTATAAAAATAAACATGTAATTAAATAATTATTTAATAAATAATTTATCTCAGCCCCGCCCCCTTACATTAATATCGTATTCAAATGTTACCGTAATCCATTCCTTCACATTAATAGGAAACTCATTAACAATCAATTGATATTCATAGCCACCAAACGAGACACTAGTCATTAAACTATTATTAGTAACGTATATCAATAAACTATCATTGAATCCGACATCAAAATGGCCGCCATACAGTAACACTCCTTCTGATTCATTAGTAATAATTTCAAAACTGATGGACCCACTTTTCACAAGGGGTAGTGACGGAAATAAAACATGAGATTGTCCATTGAAAGTTGCTGTTGTTTGTTCACAGTTTGGACCATCGTGCCCTAACGGACATGAACAATGGTGGCCAGGATCCTGTGGTATGCAGCGTCCTCCGTTTAAACAAGGGGACAGGTTACAATCATCAACACACTCTGGTTTGCCTCTATCATTAATAACACATCTATAATCAGTAGGACATGCCACTCTGTCACAAAGACTTGCTTCATTACAATCACTGCAAGGTTCTGAGCAGCTATCACCTGTAAAACCAGAAAAACATGTACAAGTACTCCGCCCCTTAGTAACAAGGCCTAGATATGACAAATGAGGAGAAGTAACGAAAGATTTTGATAAAGAGAATTCCACAGTCCCTGAACACAGGCCGTTATTAGCACAGGGTTCTTTAGAGCAATCGTTAACGTCCACACTAACAATGTTAATATTATTAATTCTCTCCTTATTACTGTGTATAAAGTGTTGGACCAGATCAGGTTCTATGCAGCTGCTGTCATTGTAACAAACTGATATCGTTAATAATGTACCAGCTGGTATAACGGGCCCCACTGCTGGTTTAATATCAATGTATGATACTTGTATCAGCTGATTCAGCTCTTGTGTTAGCAGTGACGTTAAAGTTGTGTTAAAATCAATCAAGAAATCAGATAAGAACGTTAACGGTGTTATCTCAGACAGCAGTAGTGTGAATGAGTTATCCTGTACATGAGAACTGATGTCATTAATAATGATACTAATGAGAGTTCTTGTATGGACTATTGTCCCATTATACAGCACATCAGTGATACCAACAGGTAGGCTGTATTGTCCTGGTGTTAGTTTGACACTGGTACTAGTGATCAACCCGTCATTAATAGTAATCTCATCACTGACTCCTCCAGTAACAGTAAGAGTATAATTATTAACAATATCACTGTCGTTTGTGAAGACTGCCTCATTTAAGAGTGATCCCAAATCCCCTTCCAATAGATTAATAATAATATACTGGACACCTCCTCTAGGACCATTATCATTAACATCAGTGACTCTTATCAATACCTGAGTAGAGCCAATCAGATTAGGGGTCCCCCCGTCACTAGCTGTAACCATGACAACATAAGAATCCCTTTCCTCCCTGTCTAGTGGTGATAGGAGGGACAGGTTCCCCGTGATACTGTCAATACTGAAGAGTGTTCTATTGTTGATATCGACTCCTCCTGATGCTATACTGAATCTGATTTGGTTTGGATCAGTGACAGTATCAGCATCAATCACTCTCATTCTTCCCAGTATCACATTATCAATATTCTCCCTTACACTGTACGAGTGGTTCATGCAGTTGTGGGTGTGGTCATGAGAGCAGAGAAAGGCAGGTGGATTATCATTGACGTCTGTTACTGTAATTTCAATGACAGTTTGAGCAGTTTGTGGTGATAATGGTCTCGGCTCAATCGCTAACAATATCAAAGTGTAGTTCCTTACTCTCTCAAAGTCCAGCCCTCGTCCTCCAATCCTGATCTTACCTGTTCTCTCGTTAACACTGAAATCACTCACTGATCCTTTGAATCTGTACGTTAGGTTAGAATCAGCAGGATCAAGATCAGAGGCAGTGATAGTACCAACGACACTTCCTGATGGTTCATCCTCGGGTTTGGTGAAGGTATATAGTGGTCTATTGAAAGTTGGTAAGTGTTCGTTCTGATCTAAGACGTGAATATTAATGAGTACTGAGGTTTTTAAAGCCGGGATACCTCCATCAGTAGCAGTCAGTACTAGACTATACAGTTCAACACTTTCACTGTTTAACTCTCCATTCACTTTAAGCAATAGTCCAGTGGGTGTGGCCTGTAACAGGAATGACTCTTTACCAGTTCCAGCGATATCATAACTCAATTGGGCATTAACCCCCTCATCATCATCAGTGACAGTGAAGGAGTGAATGACAGTATCAACTGATGCATTCTCATACACAAACACTGTGAATGATGAATCAGCAAATAGAGGAGGATTATCATTAATGTCAGTGATGAATACGGTTACGTTGGTACTTGAATGTAGACTGAGTTCTTCTCCACTGTCCCTTGCTGTTACTAGTATATTGAAGAGTTCGTTTCTTTCTCTGTCTATAAAATGAGCTCTAGCTCTTATCAGACCAGTAACAGTGTCAATGGTAAAGTATTGAGATGATTCCAAATCAATATCGTAACGTATTAACGCATTAGATCCTGAATCAGAATCAGTGGCTGACACCAGCAGTACTTCAACGTTAGCAGTAGTATTCTCATAGATACTGGCAGTGTAATTAGAGCCAGTGAATAGAGGAGTATTGTCATTGACGTCAATTATATTAATAGTTAGGGTAGCCAGGTCTTCAAGGCCCCCTATATCACTAGCTCTTATGTAATATTCTAATCTGCTAGCTGTTTCATGATCTGGTGATATTAGGAATGATACTTCACCAGTGGAAGAGTTAAGGGATACATTAGCAGAGGATGGGTTGGTCAGTAAAGTGTACGTTATGATGGAGTTATTGCCAAAGTCTTCATCAGTAGCATTGAGTCTTATAAAGACAGTTAGAGTGGAATAATTCTCAATAATGTCCACTACATACTCTCCAGTACTGAAGAATGGTCTATTATCATTGATATCAGTTATGATGACACTAAGAAAAGCCTCCACAGTGAAGACTCCATCATTAGCTATGACTCTCAGTTCATAATGATCATTGGTCTCACGATCAAGACCAGCTCCTGTCCTTATGACTCCATTACCCTCACTAGTAGAGGTGATATTGAACACAGTGCTGTTCAGTAAGAATGAAGTACTACCAGTAATATCAGAGTCATTAGTGCCTAGTGTTAGTATCAGTTGATTTAACTCAACATCCTCTGGTATACTGATACTATAGTGACACTGAGAGTCTATCAATACTCCATTGGTATCATTAGTACATATGAATGAAGGTGGGTTATCGTTGATATCCTGTATAGCTATGATGACTGTAGCACTAGACGAAAGAGAGGGGGTCCCTAAATCATAAGCAATGACGTTCAAAGTATACAGTTGCTGTTGTTCCCTGTCCAGTGTCCCTGAGACTAGCAAGGCCCCAGATACTGTATCAACGCTAAAAGGAGTATCACTTGATCCTAGTCTGTACTGTACAGTCCCATTGAGACCCAGGTCAGTATCAACAGCCTGTACTATAGTAACTGTAGAGTTGATGGAGGATCCTTCGGATATGATACTGGATATGTATAGTGCACTGGTAATGACTGGCCATTCATTGACGTCAGTAATGGTAATGTTGATAGTTGACCCGCCATACCTGGTCTGGAATGTAGGTGGGTTGGTTAATAAGTTAACTTGAACACACTGAACTGTAACAAAGAAGGTATAAGAGTCTGTGTCCTCTCTATCCAGCAGTCCATTCAGTGTAATGTATCCATTACTATTGTAAGAGAATGGTCCATTACCTTTACCAAATATGGAATAACCTGAAGGAGTGCATCCCTCGGCAAACGTTACATTAGGTTGGTAGAAGGGGCCAGTGGGTGTGTCCTCAGGTACCAGTAGGTAATACACAGGCTGTGAGTAGTATGGATTAGTGTCAGCTACATTGGTGATGTTTATCGTTACTATGGCAACCTCAGAGACACGCCCACCTCCATCGGTAGCAGTGATGTTAAAAGAATAAGACGAGTCGGTTTCATAATTCAAAGACCCTGTCACTGATACAACCCCTGTGCTGGGGTTAATATGAAATAAGTTAAAATGACTAGTTATAATGTTATAAGTGATACTTCCATTAATTTCTTCATCAGGGTCCCTGGCTAGTACTGTCAGTACCTGATGATTATTGTAATCGTCTCCTTCGGCTAATAGTGCCCCATACAGTGACTGAGTGAATGAAGGACTGTTGTCATTAACATCAACAACACTTATAACAACTGTTGCTGTATCAGTCAGTCCGCCCCCATCTCTAGCGATTATTATTAATGAGTGAGTGGGCGTGGATTCTCGGTCAATATTACTAGAAGATGTTGATATCAATCCAGTCTTTTGATCAATTGTGAATAATGAGCCAATCATTGAGTAGGTGATTTCTGCGTTAATATCACGATCGGAATCAGTCGCATTAACACGAATCAGTCCCACTCCACTGGGTGAATTCTCAACCACACTAGCACTGTATTCTGATTGGTTGAAAGTTGGCGAGTGATCATTAATATCATCAATATCAATAGTAACTGATGTAAATATAACATGGACCCCATCACTAGCACTGACATTCAATGTGTACTGAATATCAGTTAAACTAACATTTTGAGGGTTGAGTCTAAGTAGACCGTTAGTTAATAATTGGAAGTTATTGTCTCCTCCATCTTGTTCAGGTATAATGCTGTATATAATCTCATTATTATCGGCGTCCATTGCTCTTATAAAGGTCACCACTGTACCAGGGTCTGCCCCTTCTGATACACTGATGGGTGACAGTGGTACAAACACTGGTGGATTATCATTAACATTGGTTACAATGATCCTGAGTGAAGCAGATCCTTCCAGAGGAGTGTCTCCGCTATCCCTAGCTACTAGTGTCAGCTGGTAACTAGTCCGTACCTCATAGTCTAATGTGCTGTTAGTAGTAATGTCACCAGTTGATGGATCAATGGTGAAGGAGGTAGAGGGAGAGAGTGAATAGGTTACCTGAGCATTAGGAGGAGTGTCACCATCAGCTGCTTCTACTGTCAGTATAGTAGATCCTTTACTGATGGTCTCTGGTATGTTAATGATGTATGATGATTGGGTAAAGGAAGGTACTTGATCATTGATGTCAGTAATGGATACTTGAACTGTGGCTTGACTATACAGACCAGTTCTTATCTCTTCAGCCTGCACTGTGAAGGAGTAAGATGGAGTAGTCTCGTAATCCAGCCCACGGTCGTTAACAGTGATCACTCCTGATTCAGGATTGATTGAGAATGGGAACCTAATGTCACCGGTATCAGTTATACTGTAGAACAACAGTGCCCCATCAGTCCTAGGTTCAGCTAACAGTCTCACTACAGTAGTGCCAGCAGCAGTGTCCTCTGGTAGTGTAGCTGTATAGAGTGGAGCTGAGAAGTTAGGAGCATTTGAATTAATAAGAGTTAGTCTTAATGTTGTGTTGGAGCTCAGTTGAGGGTGTCCATTATCAGCAGCACCTATGACAACAGTGATGTGAATATCAGTAATGGCTGGGTCGATGGTTTGGTTGTAATAAAGAACACCAGTAGATGAGTTAATACCCAGTGCTGAGATAGGATCACTGATGATATAATAACTGATATCACTGTTATTATCAGTATCAGCATCACTGGCTAGTACAGTAAAGACATGAGACCCAATCTCTTGAGTATCACTGAGGTACACAGCATAAGGAAGACCAATGAATGTGGGGGCGTTATCGTTAACATCTGATATCGTCACGGTGACTGTCGTCTTGGCAACTCGTAGCATATTTGCTGAGATGTCTTGTACTATTAACACCAGGTAATGGACTGGAGTGAGCTCTCTGTCAAGAGAAGAGAGGAGAGAGAGGGAGCCAGTGGTGGTGTTGATCATAAACTGATCGTCATGAACTGATAAAGAATATCTAAAAACTCCTGGACTATTGAAATCAGTTATTGACGGAGAAAGGAGGAGAGAGGAAGGGGGTGTGTCCTCAGCTACTGATAGACTATAAGATGGTGGAGTGAAAGACAGTCTATTGAACCTACAATATGATATTATCAATGAAATATTAATAATGGACCTCCTACCCCCTCCATCAACAGCCCCTATCATTAGACTGTAATTAGACTCCATTTCAAATAGTTCCAGACCCCTCAAGTCACCCGTGAGGGGGTCAATATTAAACACACCTTCACCGGAACCCCCACTAATAAAATACCCCTGTGTGGTACCATTAGCTCCTCCATCAGTATCAGTAGCAGTGAAGCTATACAGCACTTCATTACTCAAGATTGGTCCACTGACCACTAGTGTAGACTGGTAGTTACTGAATATAGGATCGTTATCATTAACATCAGTCACTAGTATAGTTATTAAATAGGTACTGTAGAGTGGATGGGTGTGGCCATCATCTATTAATAATACGTTGAATTGATGGGTCTCCTTCTCTTCTCTGTCCAGCTGGCGTTTTAATGTACAGTGTCCGCTAGTATCAATATCAAATATCGTGTCAGATTCAGAATCAAGGATCAGTATTGATCGTATGCTACCATTGTTACCTTGATCAAGATCAATCGGGTTAAGATCAAAGATGATTTGATTTGATACATTAGCATCCTCTGATACAAGAAACGTAAGATTAGACACTGAGACTGAAGGATTGTTATCGTTAATATCAAGAACACTGATCAATACTGATATATCAGTGTAATACTGATGAGAATAAGATCCACGGACAGTTAGATTATAATAATCAACAGTTTCCCTATCCAGTGGTACCAATGTCCTAATGGTACCAGTGTATCCCTCAATGTAGAAATGACCGAGGTCATTGCCATTGACTATACTGTATGTGACTGGGTGAGGGGGAGGTGGGGATGCCCCTATATTAGTAACGTAATTACTGCTGGACTGGTTCTCATAAACTGATACTTCCATACTGTATAGAACAGGGAATGTGTCTATGATATTGGAGACTAGTATAGACAATGAGTGAGTGGAGTATGATGGAGGATTAGTAGAACTAGCAGCTGTAATGTATAAATTATAACTAGTGACGGATTCATAGTTCAAAGATCCATTGATACTA
Source organism: Amphimedon queenslandica (assembly GCF_000090795.2). Classification (NCBI taxonomy): domain Eukaryota; kingdom Metazoa; phylum Porifera; class Demospongiae; order Haplosclerida; family Niphatidae; genus Amphimedon; species Amphimedon queenslandica. Next base: position 107,912 of record NW_003546491.1, on the reverse strand, counting down.
ATGACACCAGTACTGGACTCAAGCTGGAAAGGTAGGTTAAGGATTTGATGAGAACCAGACAATGAATAAACTATGGAACTGCTGTTGAGAGGGTCGTCAAGGTCAAACGCTGTTACTATGGTAACGATGTCACCTAGCGACCTGTCCTCTGGTACAACCAGTGTTACTGGTAAGCCAGTGAATGAAGGAGGGTTATCATCAGTGTCTTCAACGTTGATGGTTACTCGTGTCAACTGCTCAAACTGGCCATCTTGTACTGAGACTGTTAGGGTATGAGAGGAAATGGTTTCCCTGTCAAGGGGTCCGGTCAATACCAGGACCCCCGAGCTGGTAATATTGAATAACGAGGGGGACAGGGGGTGAAGCCAATCGATGATAGAGTAAATCACATTGCTAGCAGTAACGGAATCAGAATCAGTGATATTGATTGATCCAATAACGTAATTAAGCAGAGCATCTTCAGGAAGAGAAAAAACGAAATTATCTTCACTGAAGTATGATGGATTATCATTAACATCAGTTAATGAGAGATTGAGAGTAAAATATTTATTATTATTATTATTATTGTTACTACCATCATTAATGGTGAAGACCAGTGTATAGTGCTGCTGTACTTCATAATCCATTGAACCAGTAACATATACAACACCAGAATGAACTGTGAATTTATCATCATCATCATCATAATGTGTTAGATAATAGAATAACGGCCGACCATCAGAACTGCCTGGAAGAGTGTAAATAACTGAACCAATGCCTACTGATTCTGGTACCAGAATGGAATCATTGTTGTTTGAAATCAGATCAAAATCAGTGTTAGCATCAGCATGAAATAGAGTGATGTTGATATTGAAATCACTGAACAGATCAACATTATTAGCTCTTATTGTTATGACGGTGCTATTAAAAGAGGGTGTGGTCGATAGAAATAGCTCTCCACTTGTAGGGACAATCCTAATCGGTGAATTGGGAGGAGCTAGTATTGAATATGATGAGTCAGCATTATTATTGTTGTCACCGTCGGTTACAAAAAGTCTAATGAAAGAAGTATTGAGAGGAAAGGAAGCTGGTAATAGTATGGTACTGAAATGAGGAGGGAACTCGGGTCTGAAATTATTAACAGTGACCAGAACCCTCACATTAATAACGGACACTGTACTCTCAGTAGAATCACTGGCCACTGTCCTGAAACTGTACCATTGTCTATCCAGAGTGCCATTGACACTGAGGCCACCGGTCGACCGGTTGATTGCAAACGGTAGGATCTCTTGGGCGGGAGGTATGACGTAATTGATGACACGCCCATCATGTACAGGTACATGTACGTATCCGAAGGTGTGGCCAGTAAATGAATATTTATCTGAGATAGTGTAATTATAAACTGGAGAGTCAATGAATACTTTATGATCATCAGTGATTGCTACCGTCAGGTTAAAGAGCGAGAATTGTGGGTGTGGTCCTGAGTCTGTTGCCATGACAACCAGTGATAGAGTAGGTGTGGTCAGAGCTGAGAGTTCTCTCCTAGTTACTATGGACCCGTTGGTCTTGTGTATTGCAAAATACCCAACTCCGGTCCCACCGATGATGTAATACCGAGGTACACCGTCAAGACCACGGTCTGGGTCCCAAGTTACCATGGTAACAAGGTGTGTTCCATTGGTTGCTCGACGAGGTATCGATACTAATGGAGGATTACTAGCAATAAACTGAGGAGGGAGTGAGTTGAAATTGATCCCGGGGAGGTAGTAGAGGTTATAGTCATTAGTACGCCCATTGGAGTCAGGCCCCAGTGATATGATCTTTACAGTTTCATTGATAGGGTCTACTGGTCCTAGTCTGTCAATGGATACCAGACCGTCAGTACTCACTGTATAACTGGTACCATCTCCTAAGAGACTGTAGGTAATGTTCGTCTCATCACGATCAAAGGCATGGGCATTAAATAGAGTAGCATTAGCGGGTAGTTGTAGAGGAAGGTAGACACTAAACAATGATGGTATGAACTGAAGTGGATTATCATTAACATTGATAACTCGTACATATACTGGACAGGTGGAGTAATGAGGAGGTGTTCCTCCATCAGCAGCTGTTACTATCAGCACAAAAAGATGATTTCTCTCATAATCAATAACAATGGAGTCCTTGGCCATTATAAGACCAGTGGTAGGTCCAATATTAAAATAAGAACTGCTGCTACCATTGATACTATAAGTTGTATCATTATTAATACTGTCACTGTCTATTGCTTCAATCCTACAGCCACTGCTTCCATTGTCATTCCTTACATCAGAGCTATCTTCTACTATGTAGCAATCATATCTGGGCTGGGTGAACACTGGGAAGTGGTCGTTAATATCCAATAGATTGAGTGTTACCGTTAGCAACTGACCCCCAGTGTCAAGAGGAGATGAACTAAGATCAGTGACGTCAAATACCAGAGTATAAGAATGAGGGTCAGTCTCGTAATCAAGAGGACGTGTCAGCCACACCTTCCCAGTAACTGAGTCGAGATAAAATAGACCGTGTTCATTACCGAAACGGATCCAGTAACGTAGCTCAGCGTTGACACCAATATCATGATCAGTGGCTGATATTGTGATCAATACTTGATTCGTGTTAGTAGATTCAGTCACATTAATGATAGTTCCATTGGAAGGAGATACAAAAGAAGGTCTGTTGCTATTGGTGACATGAAGTACTTTAAGATGAACTGGTACTGATGAAGAACTGCTGGTTTGATCAGTAGCAATCACGTTAAACGATATATAATCAATATCACGATCAAGAGTTGATGCTAGCGTGATCTGACCAGTAGAAGAATCAATATCAATGACATCGGCTGATCCTGATGTTGAATAACTAATGACATCACCTTGATCATAGTCAACAGCACGTGCCCTAAGTACCTCTACCCCCGTACCAGCGTCCTCTCTAACGACACCAGCGTACAGCGGAGTGAGGAACACTGGTGAGCAGGGACAGGATGGAGTGAAGGAGGAGGAGCTATCATCTTCATCTTGAATAGTGATAGTCAGTGTTGCCGTGGAAACCAGATCAGGACTGTTGCCAAGGCTACGGGCAGAGACGGAGACCCTGGCAGTAGAGGAGAGCTCATAATCAAGAGAATCATTCAAATAGAGTAAACCAGAGACCTGGTCTATATAGAATAATGGTGGCTCTGAATATAACAATGAATAATGTACTGACCCACTGCAGCCTGTGTTAGGATCTGAGGCATTGAAGTGATACAAAGGTAAAGACTGATTCCAATACTCTGATACACTGGTACTGGGGTATGGGTTTGAAAACACAGGAGGATGGGTATCAGACTCAGTAACGAGTACAGTCAATGAAGTATAGTCATATAAAGGACTTGGACCAGTATCACGTACTGAGACATTGATGAAGACCAGTCCAGGTACAAGGGACGAAGAATGGACACTTACCAAACCAGTGGATGGATGAATAGTAAACGACCCACTACCATTAACCATAGCATATACCAGTGTACCATTGTCACCAGCGTCCTGGTCCGTAGCAGTTACAAATAGGACATTGGTACCGATAGGAGACCCACTGGAGACACGCCCCTCATAAAAGGGGGAGGGGAAAAGAGGAGGGTCGTTAGTATCCGTTAATTGAATATTAATAGTACGTAGGATAGTGAGGGGCGGGGCTCCATTATCAGTGGCATTAATTAGAATAACATGAGTATCAGTGTATCCTTCATAGTCCAGCCTACTAGTTAATAATAAATTATAAACGGCAGTCAAACCAGTATTACCAGTATTACTAGTATTACTGGTCACGTTCACTAGTGAGAGGGTGAAACAGTTATGGCATGTCCTGCAGTCCATATTAATAGAAATATGCGAGGAATCTTCATCAGTCAAAACAAATCTAGCCAAAATGCTTCCAGTAGTAGTTGATTCAGGTACAGGAATGGTATCATTGATTATCTCATGATGACCAGTGAGAGGTTGTTGTATATCAATAGCTGGCCTCACTTCATTGGCATCAGTAATGAATATACTTATACTAATCTCAGTGGACCTCCTTGGGTAGCCACCATCACTGGCTATTACTGTAATGTTAGTAAAAGTGCTGGACTCATAATCCAGTGGTTGTGATAGATAAACCAGTCCTGTGGTGTGGTGTATGATAAAGCTAGAAGAAAGAGGATACAAGGTATAAGTAATGTATCCATTAGTATCATTATCAAATGCTGTTACCATAGTTACCAGTGATCCAACTGGTGATAGCTCACTGATAGTAACAGATGAAGGGACGTCCATGAAAACTGGAGAGTAGCGATTCCCACCCACAACATTAACGAGTATTTGAGTCCCTGATTGAGTGGGCATGTGATACAGCGTAAGGTTATAACTGGTTCCTATAGAGAGAGGTCTGGTCGTTACCAGCTGGAGTACACTATAGCAGCTGGCAGTGGTTATATTAATACTAAAACTGTCATTAGCATTCAGCAATAAGTATCCATTGGCCAGTTCATTGGATTCTGTTTTATAATCAACCAATAGAGGAAACCCGTCCAATTCAAGAGGAGCATTCTCCAGTCCTCCCACTGCCTCTCCTCCAACGCTAAGAGGGAGAGAATGGTGGACAGTAGGTAGTACATGGACATTAACTACCAGCCCATAAGAGTAACTATCAGTAGAACCAACAATGAAGCAGTTGTATGATGATAGAACTGGATACTGGTCTGTATCAGTACTGATGCACGTTAAGGGATCAGTGCTGGAATCAGCATCAGTGATATTGATTGATTCTTGAGTAAAGAGTAGCCCAGTACTTGATGTTACATTGAATACAGAACACTGAGTAGATGGTATCAGTTTATAGTGTAGATCAGTTCTCTTTGTTAGGAGGTAGAACTTACTGCTTATATTGTATATGAAGGTATTAATGGAGACTAGTTCAGTAGATTGTACTGGTACATGTAACTGCTGACTGCTGCTAGGTAGAACAGCCAATGAGAAAAAGATAAGGACTAGTTGTAATAGAGAAGACATTATCTTAAAGTTGCAGGAACAGGTTATAAAATAAGCAGGTTATTGTCTAGCAGGTAGTAAGAGCTCCTGGCATTATAGAAGAAATGAAGGATACAGTTGTAGCAAAATTGAGAGAGAGACAGAGATGTCTGCTGTTGCTGTAGCTTAGTTGCACCGTCAGGCTAAACAGGGAGTATCAAATTCCTTACAGTTTACATAAGATAGTAATAATGACACACCCCCACAAACACTGGGGACACCACACAAATGCAAATACTACCAACCACAAAATATAAACAGTAGATATTAGTATAATATATAAGCATTCAATGATAATAGCTATTAATATAATATATAAACAATGAATATAATAACTTCAGAAATTACTGTGGCCCAAAGGTTTTGCAAATATCCAGTTATTAAAATTTTTAAAGGATTATTAATTTTTATCTTGACATGTACATGTATGGTCCTATCAAACTATGAATAGTCTGGCTGCATGAGACTTATTGAAGGTAGAGTGTACATTATACATGTAACACATGTTATACATGTACATGTAACACGTGTTATACATGTACATGTAAATCACTCACAATTTACTTCAACCACAAGCTCCGACAAGAAGTCTCTCTTCATTTTAGCCACTTACTGTAACATAATAACAAATAAAAAACTATATAATTGGGTTCTCACCTAAAGTACCATATACGGAAGTATACTATACAGATTACGGAAAGCAGTGGCATAAGACAAGCAAAATCTGCATGCTTCCAATTGGACCTGTCCGAACGACGCCATTTTATAAAAGAGGCGTGATGCCCCACCTATTATTAGGTGTGGTCATACATTTTGTAATATTTTTTGTGGGCAATCGTTAAAAATTAACTAAAATTGCAGACTCAGCAAAAATGTCTTGATAAAAGCCACACCCATTTTCTCAACTCTCATACATCTTTATCTGCTAATTCTTTCTCTCCTCAAGTTGATATTTCTCTTTTTTTAATACTCTGGGCCATAATCTGCACCAGGCTACCACTAGGCACCTGTGTCTTGTTGCAAAAACGACCAGGAACCAAGTTTGGTACTACTGTCTCCTATTTTGATGATATCTCAATTGAAAAGGGAAAGAGAATGAATCTGGAAACAATTTTAAACAATGGAAGGCAGAAAGGAGCAAACAAGGGGCGAGAATCAAGTCTGGGAGGGGCTGGTCTTCGATTAGAAGTGAAACTACTGGCCCCCACTGATGAGAGGTCTAATGAGGTCTCCTACCCTCAACTGGTGTCCAAGAGGATTAGGGAACTGGGCGTGGCAGTGGGTGGAGTTGGACCTCAAAAACAAGAACCACCTCCATTTGGAAAAGTAGGAGGATATAGCGACCATGCATTCCTTGTATCCATTAGCTTTCTGCTAGTTGTATTTATGTTATAATCCGCTTTGTTTCAGCGTGAGGTCGTTTTGGAGGCATTTGGGATGCTTCCATTTCGGTGCCTCCTCGGAGGCAGCCATCTTGTTTTGCTACCCCGCGCGCTCTAAGCTTGTTCTAAGGATCATATCTCGTTTCTTAACAGGAGACCCTCCCTCTACTGCCGGGAGAAGACGATGAAGACCAGAAACTGGCCGCCATTGCGAAGAAATTCGAAGAAAAATACGTGAGACTTGCCAGCTATCTGCCTCATTAATATTCATGACTGTTTATTAAATTAATAAACTTATTTTAACCCTTTAGTCACTCTATTATTTTTCAATTTTTAGGGTGCAAGCACACAGGCAAGCTCTCTCCTCTTTCTGCTTCTTTATTTATTTGTTTGTTTGTTTGTTTGTTTGTTTTACAGGATCTTGTTGATATTGGTGAAGGTTATGATACTAATGATTCATTTGTTGATGACTCTGAACTAGTAAGAACATTCCTTACTCTGATGTATTCATTACCTTTCCTGATACATATACATGTACTTATGTTGTGTAGAAAGTTTGAGCTGATTCCGATCAAAATTGGATTTATAAATAATAATAATAATGACTTCTCTGTCTGTAGTATGAAGACTATGTTCCTCCTCAAGTTGATACCATGTTCGGAGGGTTCTATGTCAACACTGGAGAACTGGAGTTCACTAAGAATAAGAACTTAACCGAGTGAGACTTTAAACCATCTATACTTGCACATGGATGTATTTTATTATTAATTATTAATGTAGTTTTGGATTATCAGCTAAGAGCAAGGAAGAAAAGGTAATGATTAATTAAATTATTTTATTTTATTTATTGAATAGCCTAAAAAACGTCACATGAACACTCCTCAAGCAATAGCAAAGTAAGCCATCCTTTAATAACTATTAATAACTAGCCACACCCCTTCATTAACAGCAAGAAATTGAAACAGGCTAAGAGACAAATGGCTGTTTCATCAGCTCAGAGAAGTCACATTTTGAAAAAGAAACTGACTTTAACTTCACCAGCGATTGAAGAAAAGAAGCAAGCACCGGTTGCCATGGAAACAGGTCCTAGCCCACCTCTAATTATTAATGAGGAGACTGAATCTAGCATAGGAGCAATGTATGTTAATATAATAATAATTATTATTAATTATTATTTATTGTGTTTTTAGAGATAGTAAAACTACCTGTCCTTCATTGCCTGATGGACTGCCGCTAACATTAATTAATAAAATTAAGCAAATAGAAGAGGTACTTCTAATATTATTTGATTTTATTATTATTATTGACTCCTCCCTCTCCAGTCCCTCTCAGTGGATCATGCTAACAGTTCAACTGGTAAACTAACTTGTAAAGTGAAGACCAGTTATGATAAGCAACTAGTGGAGTAAGTCCAATATCTAATATGTACAATGTAATTCTGAAAAATACCCAAGGCTATAGTCCATGGTTTTTTCCAAAAAATGGCTCCGAAATCACCCCAAATTTTTATTACATTTTCTGATACATATTGATGTCCTTATGCTGTGTAGCAAGTTTGAGCTAATTCCAACTTCAATTTTTCAAGTTACGGCCAATTTAAGAAAACGGCAAAATTCTGAAAAATACCCAAGGCTATAGTCCATGGTTTTTTCCAAAAAATGGCTCCGAAATCATCCCAAATGTTTATTACATTTTCTGATACATATTGATGTCCTTATGCAGTGTAGAAAGTTTGAGGTGATTCCGATTTCAATTTTTCAAGTTACGGCCATTTTAAGAAAATGGTAAAAATCTGAAAAATACCCAAGGCTATAGTCCATGGTTTTTTTCAAAAAATGGCTCCGAAATCATCCCAAATGTTTATTACATTTTTTGATACATATCAATGTTCTTATGCTGTGTAGAAAGTTTGAGGTGATTCCGACTTCAATTTTTCAAGTTACGGCCATTTTAAGAAAATGGTAAAAATCTGAAAAATACCCAAGGCTATAGTCCATGGTTTTTTTCAAAAAATGGCTCCGAAATCATCCCAAATTTTTATTACATTTTCTGATACATATTGATGTCCTTATGCAGTGTAGAAAGTTTGAGGTGATTCCGATTTCAATTTTTCAAGTTACGGCCAATTTAAGAAAACGGCAAAATTCTGAAAAATACCCAAGGCTATAGTCCATGGTTTTTTCCAAAAAATGGCTCCGAAATCATCCCAAATGTTTATTACATTTTCTGATACATATTGATGTCCTTATGCAGTGTAGAAAGTTTGAGGTGATTCCGATTTCAATTTTTCAACTTACGACCATTTTAAGAAAATGGTAAAAATCTGAAAAGTACCCAAGGCTATTATAGTCCATGGTTTTTTTCAAAAAATGGCTCCGAAATCATCCCAAATGTTTATTACATTTTTTGATACATATCAATGTTCTTATGCTGTGTAGAAAGTTTGAGGTGATTCCGACTTCAATTTTTCAAGTTACGACCATTTTAAGAAAATGGTAAAAATCTGAAAAATACCCAAGGCTATAGTCCATGGTTTTTTTCAAAAAATGGCTCCGAAATCATCCCAAATGTTTATTACATTTTTTGATACATATCAATGTTCTTATGCTGTGTAGAAAGTTTGAGGTGATTCCGACTTCAATTTTTCAAGTTACGGCCATTTTAAGAAAATGGTAAAAATCTGAAAAATACCCAAGGCTATAGTCCATGGTTTTTTCCAAAAAATGGCTCCGAAATCATCCCAAATGTTTATTACATTTTCTGATACATATTGATGTCCTTATGCAGTGTAGAAAGTTTGAGGTGATTCCGATTTCAATTTTTCAAGTTACGGCCATTTTAAGAAAATGGTAAAAATCTGAAAAATACCCAAGGCTATAGTCCATGGTTTTTTTCAAAAAATGGCTCCGAAATCATCCCAAATGTTTATTACATTTTTTGATACATATCAATGTTCTTATGCTGTGTAGAAAGTTTGAGGTGATTCCGACTTCAATTTTTCAAGTTACGGCCATTTTAAGAAAATGGCAAAATTCTGAAAAATACCCAAGGCTATAGTCCATGGTTTTTTCCAAAAATTGGCTCCGAAATCATCCCAAATTTTTATTACATTTTTTGATACATATCAATGTTCTTATGCTGTGTAGAAAGTTTTAGGTGATTCCGACTTCAATTTTTCAAGTTACGGCCATTTTAAGAAAATGGTAAAAATCTGAAAAGTACCCAAGGCTATAGTCCATGGTTTTTTCCAAAAAATGGCTCCGAAATCACCTCAAATTAATGGGTGTGGTAAATCTACTAATTGTTGCTGATAGCGTGTGTTGTATATTGTACTCACTTCATTAAGTTTCTCTTTATTTCTAGTATTGATAATGACTGCAAATCACTTAAAATAAAGACGAGAGTCGTACGTTATTATTATTATTATTATTATTATTATTATTATTATTATTATTATTATTATTATTATTATTATTATTATTCAGACTGTGTTGGAGTATTTAGCTTATAAATTTGGTATAAACAGAACCTCATTAATGAACAGAATCAAACGAGTTTTGAAGAAACAGGAAGTAATAAAAAAATAATAATATTAATTAATCAATTAATTAATTAATAGACTGGTATTGTTGACTTAGATGCTGCACTTGCTCAATTAAAAGAAGGTACGAATTAATGATTAATTAATTAATTAATTAATTAATTGATTGATTGATTATTATTAGCTGTCAACTTGGCAATGCTTCCATTATTATCGAAATATAAAATTGATTTAGAAAAATACGAAACCGAGAGAAAACAAGTTAGTCACTTAATAACCAGTATTAATAACTAGTTTAATAACTGGCATTGATATAACATTAATTAATATTTCATTAGTTGGAGGACACTCCCACTCCTGCAGTGAAGGTTGAATCCCCTGGAGATGATGTAACTATATTCATTATTTTAATATTCTTATTTTTATTATTTTTATTGTTTAAAGCCTTCACCAGCTCCAGTTGTTGCTAACGGGAAAAAGTTACAGAAACCACAAAGAAAGTTTACATGGACCGAAAGAATTAGGTAATAAAATTTAGTGATAATTCTCATTGTTTTTGTTATTATTGTCAGGTTGCTATTGGTTACTGTTGTCAAGGCTAAAGTTGAGAAAGAGCTAATGAATAAAACAAGAACACAAACTGGAGAAGAAATAATATTAGTAAAGAACACTTGGAATAATGTTTAAATTATTATTATCAATTATTATTATTATTAGGAATTTATTGAAACTCACGTAAGACCACTGTGGCCTAAAGGCTGGGTCCAGAAGAAGTAATGACAATAATGATTATTATTATTAAGTGATTCTATTTATTTATTTTAATTTAAGGGCACTCTATAAAATGACTGAATCAGCACATTTCAAACTAACACAATCAGAGTAAGTTCTTTCTTAATGTACATCAGTTATAGTGTTATACACGTAATATTTATTATTATTAATTAATTTTAATTTTTTCGTTTAGTTCACAACTCAAGAAACCAGTACAAGGTAAGGCGTCTCTCTCAACTTCATTCTTACCTCTCTCTCTCCCTCTCTCTCTCCCCCTCTCTCTCTCTCTCCCTCTCTCTCTCCTTTAGTTAAAAAGGAGAAGTTATTAAAAGACGATTCATTAACTCAATCATCATCAGTAGTATCACAGGCTAGTATAACCACACCCACTACTAGTGACGTTAGTCTATCACAGAAAGGAACTGGCTCAACTACTTTAGTCAATACACCTCAAATATCTCAAACTAGTCCAATTAAAGCCACACCCACTTTAATTAAAGGAAGAGCGGACCTGACCACGCCCATTATAAAGACAGCCACACCTCCTTCACCTCATAAGAGGGTGGGGCTGGCCACACCTCCTAAATTAGTATCACCAACAGTTAATAAATCACCTCCAGTTGATTTCACTGATTTACAGACTAAGTTGAAATCAATTCCGCCAATTATCATTAAAGGAGCTTCGCCTATTGCTAATCTGGGCATGGCTAAAGGAGCTACCCCGCCCCCACTATTAATTAAAGGAGCTTCCCCTAGTGTGGGTGTGTCAGTTCCTTCATCGAGGAGTGTCATTACTGGTGCTACTAAGGACACGCCCTCTCATACTAATGTCATTACTAGTCGTGGAGTGACTCCGCCCAGTAAAGTCACACCTCCTAGTATTGATCCACGTCATAAAGTTGTTAAAAAGTCGGCTAAAGTCCAATCGGTTCAACTACCGAAACAAACTATTGATGCTTTACTGTCAGTACTTAAAAACACTAACTCTAGTATTTATACAAGCGATCTTGCTCAGTTGGTTACCGTGACAACTCGGCAGCAAACCACCCCCACCCAAAGGCCTGTGACTCTGTCTCCCACTCAGTCTTCATTACGTATTGTTCAAGCTCCTCCCCCTGCCACACCTCCTTCAACAATACCATCAGTCCACCCACTGACTGATCACTATTATGTGACAGGACCTTCTCCAGTTCAGTATGTACCAGCCAGTACCAGTGGAGTGAGTTTAATAACTAGTAACTTTATTAATAAAACCAGTAGCAATAACTAGTGTTAATAACTGGTTTTAGTAACTAGTATTGTTAATTCTTCCGAATAATAGTTAAATTTTATTATTGCATAATGTGTATTATTATTACTTTGTTGCTATTGTTATTAGTATCTTATCTTGTGTTTTTGTTCTGCAAGTTTTCAAAAAATTAATTATTTTTATTAACCATTATTAAGTGATAGATTGGTGGCAATAGAGAATACATTAGTAGACATTACATTAATAATTATTGTCATTACATTAAATGAATGGTTTTGGCTTTTCGAAGCTCTCGTATTTCTTCTGAACCACTTTCTGTTGAGCTGCAAACGTCATTGGTATCCCCTCATGCTGTGAGAAGATTCTCTTCTTTGGTTTCTTCTTTTTCTTTTCCTGTTGGGCTATGCTGTATTCGTTGATCCCATCAGCACTCAGTACTCCCCTCAGTATAGCCTCGGCTATAACATCACTGGCTGCTGGCTGGACTCTTGGCTATAGAGAGACAGAGAGTGCAATCATCAGTTAATGTATTATTCATGTGCTTACCAGTTGCTTTAATAAGCAGAGATATCCTTTATCATCTGCACCTAAAAGTGATGATAATATGTACATCTACATCTGATTCATGCTCCTTTAAAATCAAACCAAAGTCCCTGTACTACGTATATAATACATGTGTACATGGTCTAATTTTGCCAGAAACGAGAAGGTGATTGAGAATTCTCTATGACATTTTCTAATGCATATACATGTACTTATGTTATGTAGAAAGTTTGAACTGGTTCCAATTAAAATTCATTATGATTGTTACCTGATGTTGAGTCAATCTCATATTGATGTATCTCAGGATGACCCTCAGCCTCTGCAGTGTGACTGCTCAACGCTCCTTGAACTAGATCACTGTTCTCTACTGCCATGCTTGATCTCGTGAAATATGCTACATACTTAGCCTGAGGGAACTTGAGTGCATGACTCAAACATGTCTTCTGCTCTTGAATCAATGCTACCATATCTATGTGTTCTGCTTTGAGTAGCTGGGCTGTGTATTCGTCTGCAATGAAAATGAATTTAAGAGATGATGTACATGAACAAGTATACCTCCTTCCTGCATGATGTAGTCAATTGGATTGAGTATTGATGAGAGAGAGGATGGGACATTGCATATGATCAGACCAGCATTGGAGAACATTGAGTCAGTTGGATCAACATTAGGAAAAGGAACTGGTATCAGCTGTACATCTATACACAGAGCACAAGTTAGTAATAGCAATTAATGACATACTCTTCACTGATATTGCTGCTAAGTTGCTCTCAATAGTCCTTATGTTAGCTGGAGTGGCTCCTAACACAATAACTTTACCTTTCCCTTTCATTAGTGATGAGACATGAGCTGGTATAGTACCTATCATAACAGGATCAATAACAATTCTAGGTACATGAACACATCGTTGATTTACCATTGTCGCAGTTGGTTACAATGACATCACTCTCATACTCGCTGAGCGTGTTCATCTTGGAACCAAGTTTCTCAATTGACATGTAGCTTGTAAAGTCCTATATAATGAACACAACAACTCAATTTAAGATCTCTAATACATATTGACACTGTATCAAGAGGGCATAATTCCATGATACTGAAATCTATTTTTAGTATAGAAGATCTAATATAATATTATAACACATTAACACTCATAGCAGTTAATCTTGATAGAGTCTGGAGGATTTCTCTGCAAGAATCCTTTCATACTGACCTGTGGACGCACTACTGATATTGGTCCATCTCTCAATGTGCCATTGTACAATATGGAGCGACAGTCGGGAGAGAATGCAAGAAGATCTTTGGTGATGAAAGTAGCTGAGTTAGGAGTTGATTTTAATTGGGATTTCTCCTGTACAAAACTGATCCCTGCACTGTGGAGCTCAGACATAGCTAAAGTCCACTCCTCACTAGTTGGGAGGCAGCACATCCTCGCATACACTGGCACTCCTGAGACTGACATGTGGTGGGCCTGTTTCACTGGAGGGAGCAACTGAGCAAGAGACTGAGCTCCTTCAGCAATTCTCATTCTAGCTAGTGTTGCACCGAGCTTCACTCTATGACCCCAAAGAGCTTCAGCAACAAACCTCATGTTCTCAGGAAGGGTGTCACTTGGGTTAGGTGGTCGCTGACAAAACTTGTGCTTTTGAAAGTCATAGAGCATCACAGTAACCAACAGACCTTGATCACGAAGCTGGAATACGTTATAAAAATTGGAAGAAATCATTAGCAACTTAACTTACTTGTAAATATCTTGAGAAGAAGCTGCTCTCAATTAAGATGTCGTTCATAATTGGCTCATCTAGAGGTGAGTGTGAAATACTAATTTATAACTTCAGCCCCGTTTACACTCTGAGTTTAGAAATAAACCAGTTTACATGTGGACAATTTCAATGAGGTTTCAAACAGACTTATCCAAACCACCTCAGGCAGTGGTTTGAGATAATCAAACTGGTTTAAGTACTTAAGCGGCTGTATTATGTATGCAATGTAGCATTGTAAACCCGTTCAACCACAGTTACGTCTAGCTGGACTGACACAACTACGCTGGTTTCTGATTGGCATTTGCCGGATGTACTAGTATGGAGTGTAAACAGGGCTTTATAGTTTCACAGCTAACCCAAGCTACCATCATGCTCATACAACCCATTATGAATGTACACTGCCCTCAGTTTACTTACAAAATAGTATCTCTAATGATTCCTGCAGTACAATGACTTTCTTCAGTTGGTCATTAAATATTAATGATGGATTGACTCCTCTCTTTAGTGCAGACAACATCTTGTGTATATCATCATAACGTCTAAATCTTTGAGGGCAGCCTCCTTTGCTGGGAAAATTGACAGAGAGAGAGCTCAAATCCAAGTAATGCTTCTTGCTTGGTGTCGGTACATCGACGTTAATGTGGAGAGCAGGCCGTAATTCGTCGTATCGTGAGCTTGTAGCCATTCAACACTCTTCTATCGCTCGACTAACAGCTTCCCTTCAGTTGCAGTATCTTATAATTCAGTGATGTGTGACATGCGCCGCCGAGCACAGAAGTTTATTTTAATCCGGTACCCATAGCAACACGATTTGTAGGCGTGGCTAACAGCCCACGAGATTTTTTTTTCAATCCACTGGGGAATATTCGATCATTCCCGGTCCCTAGAGGGGAAATGATTTAATTTTAGATTTTTGGTTGCATTGGAATGGAGGGAAAGAGACAGTTATTATTATCTTTGTCTAAATTATTAAATGCGTCCAGAGCAGGTAGACTGGAGGAAGTAGCGAGGAGGAGAAGGCACGGGGTGAGTATTCTACTGGACAATATCCTTGACAGCGGGAACGAGAATGCAATAATAAGAACAATGGATGGGATGGGGGTCCAAACACTACACAGGGTCTCCTATGGGCCCATTACAAAAGCACATAATCCTAAGGAGACCAGAACTGACAGTGGGGCAAGAAAGTGGATCAGTATACATAAATGGAGAGACATTAACAATTGTATTGATCATTTGAAAACTACTGGAACAATGATAGTGTCCAGTTACTGCAGACCTGAAGTACACACACCTTTTCTACACGAGCTAGCACTGCCAGATAAACCAGTAGTATTCGCATTTGGTAACGAGACTGAGGGAATATCAGATGATTTATTAAAGAGATCAGACCTGACCTTTAGACTCCCAATGGTTGGATTTACAACCAGTTACAATGTATCAGTTAGCATCGGAATGTGTCTGTATCATTTGCATGTGATGGAGGCCAAGAGACTGGGAATGAAGAATCAAGTAAGTATTTAAGAACTTTTAAGGATTGTATGGTGGTTTAATTATGATCTTATTATAATTTCTAGTTAGGAGTGCAAGACAGCTCAACTGATAATGATGATGCTTTTATTGATACTCTATTGTTCTTTTATGAAAGAGAACTTGGAACGAATACAGTGAAAGAAATTAAAGAATCCATTAATTATGATAATGAATATTAACTGTTGTCATTATAAACGTTATCATTAATGATTACTCACGTATTGTCAATTTTTAAAAATATTTTAAATAATTTTATTTAGAAAAAAGACAAAACAAGGGACATGCTACAAAAAGAGACAGAGAATTAATAATTATTATTATCAAAAATGATGACACTACAATAATAACAGTATAATTATATCGATATACAGCAGTTGTGAGAAGTTTAGCTACTATGACAGCTCATCACACAAATAAATGTATGTAATAACAATAATAATAATAATAATAATAATAATAATAAATCAAAGAAGTTTTTTACTAAACAAAAGAAGGCACACCCAGTAACTATGGTTTTTTGGTAGAAAGGACGAGGGCGACAATGAGTCCGTAGAGACCCAAAACTTCAGCAAAAATGAGGATGAGGATCATACCAACAAAGAGGCGGGGCTGTTGGGCTGTTCCACGTACTCCAGCATCCCCCACTATACCTATTGCAAACCCTGCGGCTAGACCACTGAAACCAACGGAAAGACCAGCACCTAACTGGTTGAATGACCTGTGGAGAGAGAGAGAGAGAGAGAGAGAGAGAGAGAGAGAGAGAGAGAGAGAGAGGGGATTAATGTAGTAGTGAAGCCATTGTAATTGAATGAATGTAACTGAAAGTTTATTTAATAGGAGGAACATTGATAAAAATGAACTCACTCAAATAGAGTAATGTCCTTCTTCACTGCAGGAGAGAGGGAGAGAGAGGGAGAGAGAGAGAGGTGACAACAGTACAGAAACCAGTTAGACAATAGTTCCTTTTATTCATAAATACCATACAACATGTCTCACTCAATGGAACATACAAACTGATAAGAATCAACCTCAACGCCCACTCAACATAATTAAAATATAAAGGACGTCTACACACAAAAGTCTCTCGTATAATTACTCACAAGAGACCAAAAGCATAAAAACAAGACAATTCTATAACTAACTGAAATGAGTCGTTTCTAAGCAAAGTACATGTACATGTATTACTGAATACTGACTTGTTTAATATTAAAGACAACAAAATAAACAAGCAATTATCGGCAACAGGAGCTCCAATACAAACAAACAAATTATAATAAACTCACGTCCATTCCCAATCAGTACAGACACTACCAGTCCATAGATAGCAATGATACCAGCCATAACGACCGGGATAACTGACTTCATGATCAGATCAGGTCTCATGACACTCATGGCAGCAATACCAGTACCACTCTTAGCTGTACCGTAAGCAGCTCCTAATGCTGTGAGAGAGAGGGAGGGAGATGGTTAGTGGTGAGGTTACTGGGTCTTACAGCTAAAGATGATGGCGGCAGAAGCACCCATAGCTGCGAAAAAGGAAGAATAGACCGGGGAATCGTCTGAAGACATTGCTTGATACTAGTAATAAGGACTGGAATCAACAAGGCAAGAATAGGAAGATGGCTCGAGAGTCGACAGGGCAGAAATTGATGTAATAGAGAAGGATCATGTGATGGGTGGGCGGGGTCGCGCATGCGCTGTAGAAAAGTGGGTGGAGAGTAAACTTATGAATAATTAATGAGGTGACTAATTGATTGAGGAGGAGATTTCAAAATGGTGGGTGAGATTGTCTTTTTATTATTTGGATTTCTCTCTCTTTGTTTCATTTTAGGCTTCCTCAGTGTATAAGAGGGCCCCCACTACGGGGTCTAAAAAGAGACCAGGTATTATAGAATTTGAAATTTAACAATAATTAATTTTATAATCATAAATATTATTATTGTCTGTGTTTGCAGGTGCTAAGGTTGAGCTAACAGAAGAGCAGAAACAAGAGATAAGAGAAGCATTTGATTTATTTGATGCTGACGGAACTGGAACTATTGACGCTAAAGAACTAAAGGTATCATTAATGGACCACACCCACTACTGGAGGCAATTATCTATTCTTAGGTGGCCATGAGAGCTTTGGGTTTTGAACCAAAAAAGGAAGAAATAAAGAAAATGATTTCGGACATTGATAAAGACGGATCTGGTCAGTATATTCTTGCATATTCTAGTATATCTCAGTAATCTACAGGTACTATTGATTTTAACGAGTTTCTACACATGATGACGTCGAAAATGGTTTGAAAATTATTATTATTATTATTATTATTATTATTATTTTAATTTGTAGTCTGAAAAAGACTCTAAAGAAGAAATATTAAAAGCTTTTAGACTATTTGACGATGATGAAACAGTGAGTGATGTCATACTGTGTCATAATGAGTCACTGCCTTCTTCAGGGCAAGATATCTTTCAATAACCTCAAGAGGGTAGCAAAGGAACTCGGAGAAAAACTGACAGATGAAGAACTTCAAGTGAGGGACAATAAGCCAAGAATAACCTTGTACACCACATTATGCTGTGTGGAAAGTTTGAAGTGATTCCGACTTCAATTTTTCAAGTTACGCCATTTTAAGAAAATGGCAAAATTCTGAAAAATACCCAAGACTATAGTCCATGGTTTTTTCCAAAAAATGGCTCCGAAATCACCCCAACTTTTTATTACATTTTCTGATACATATTGATGTCCTTATGCTGTGTAGAAAGTTTGAGGTGATTCCGACTTCGATTTTTAAAGTTACGGCCATTTCTGAGAAATACCCAAGGCTATAAGTCTTGTGTTTTTCCCCATAATCACTTCCCTCTCCTCTACAATTCATATCACATTTTTCAATACTGTCTCTTTCTCTTTATGTGATTAGGAGATGATTGATGAAGCTGATAAAGATGGCGATGGTGAAGTGAATGAAATGGAGTTCCTTAGAATAATGAAGAAGACTAACATGTACTAAAGATACTGTTAATAACTAGCAACACTGACATTTTAATATATCTCACCGAAACACAATAATGATACTAATAATATCACTTATTATTAATAAAACATAATTATAATAGTTGTGTTTTATTAATTATTTAAGATGGGTGTGGCTAATTGTAAATTAGCCCCACCCGTTCAATATGGCGGATAGTAAGGCTGAAGCTTCAAGTGATGGTAAGTGTTTTGTGTGTGTTTCAAGTTGATATTGAGTTAGTGTCAGTTGGTTTTAAGATAATACTGAGAGACTATCAGCGGAGAATGGTCCAAGCTTGGAGGGACAGCAAGTTTGGAACTGAAGAGAAATACAAAAACCTCATTGAGGTACTAATTCCATTACATAATGTGAATATTAATTGATTGATTGTTAGATTAGTGAAGGGGATATCTTTGAAGGAGCTCCATCAGTTGACGCCATAGTAAATTAATGGAGTCTTAATTAATTTATTATTATTCTTATTATTAGGTTTCTCCTGCTAATAGTTTTGGTTTCATGGACGGTGGTATTGACATGGTCTATACAGTGTTCTTTGGATGGCAAATGTAATGAACTATTAATAACTATCAATAACCATTAATGACCATTAATTAACTAGGAGTGAGAGATTGAAGGAAGTTATTAAGTCGGAGCACAACGGAGAACTGCTAGTGGTAATAATAATAATAATAATAACGGTAATTATAATAATAATTTTATTAATATAGGGAAATGCTATTATCATTCCAGCCTATTCTCCAGACACTGATCTTGAGTCTCTTAAAATTGATTCCAGTATTTGTGAAGGGAAGCCTATCCACTACCTGATCTCAGCCCCCACCATGAGGGTACCCACTGATGTGTCTGACACTATGAACTCTTACCTGGCATTCAGGGCAGTCCTATTGGCAGGTTAAGAGTGAGGACAGTGTTTGATAGTGTGCTTTGTAATTGGGGAATTATTTTGTTGATTTACGAGTGCATCACAAAACTTTAGTGATTGAAATTGCCGATCAATGACTGACAAAACTGCAATATTTGATTATTTTGCATTAAAGTCGTTTGCAATAACCACAATAGATTACTAGAATATACAAGAATTACTTAGATTACTGATATGCATGTGTATATATACTTTTAATGACGTATTGTCATTGTTCTAGTTATGTCTCATAATAAAAGCTGTTCACAGAAAGGGGCGGAGCCAATACGGTCTGTAATGTGCCCAGGACTGGGTACAGCAGTAGGGAGAATGCCTTTTGTGAGGTGTGCTGAACAAGTAATAATAATAATTATTATGATGATGATGATGATGATGATGATGATGATGATGATGATGATGATGATGATAAATTCTTTTCCTCCTAAGATGGTAGCTGCATATGAGACTGTTGTGAGTCAGTCATTAGTTGAATTCATTAGTCCTCAGTCACTAATGGAGCCAGTTATTAGACACAGACACTTGATAACTGTATGTTAATTGATTATTACAGTACTCATGTTGTGTAGAAATTTTGAGCTAATTTCTGTCAAATTCGGTTTTTATATAAACTTTTTAATTTGCTCTAAAATTGGGCAAAGCCCCTGTACTATGTACACTATTTGACCGAATTTCAGTTATCAAAAATGACTATGAGAGAATCCCCTATTTTTATTACATTTCCTGATACATGTTCTTTTGTCCATCATTAGGTTGGGAAGGATAAAGCTTTGGGCAGTAAACCTTCTCCAGGGGAAATGTTTGTACCTAAGAATAACCGGACTGAAGACTCTGAATCTGATTGAACCACTTATTATTATTATTATTGTTGTTGTATTTTTAACAATTTTTCTGACCTTGAGTGATTTTATTTGACAAAATATAATATTATTTTAACAATTGACTTTTATAGAAAATAACGGAACCACTTCATTCACCAACATTTCTCATAGCCATTTTCACCCCATACATACCCTGTTTTAGGAAGTTTTAATTTGTACAATTCTAAGGTGTGATTATAATTTGCAATCACTCAGTTGTGTACTGTATCAGGGTATGTTGACTTGACAGTTGAAAATAGAGAAAATACTTTTTAATAATTAAACAAGAAAGCAGACAACCAAAAATAATATCAATAATAATAATAATCAATATTAGTACTAATCAATGTCATAAGGCAAGATGCATAAAAATGAATCATTCTTATTATTTGTCACATTTTAAATATTTGTCACGAGCTTCAGGTGACAAGAGGAACTTGTTGATGTCAGCTTCTACTTTTCCAAGCTGATTAGGGAAATTTTGACAGACTTTTAGAATCTTAGCCCAAGTGACGTCATTATTGGAGTCACTCCACCTCTGGAACACTTGAATGAGATTGAGTATGGTTAGATGAGGAAGAGGAGTGAGGTCAGTCACATTGACAGACAATCCAATACCAATGATCATATAATGGACAGCAGAATCAATGAACAACTTCATGAGATCATCTGTTTCTGGTATCTTGTCTAACAGGGGGTCTGTGAAAAATAAAATAATAATAACAACAATATTTCTTTACTTTCAGCTGGTGACTGATCATTAACTTGTTTTTGTGTTCCATTGTTACTCTCAACAGGTCCTATACACAAGTGATAAATTATAAATAATAATTATTAGTATACAGTACACATACCTTGTGCATCATTAAACCAGATACTGTAGTCATTGCTAATATCAGTAGGTTTACCACAAACTGTACAATCATCTTCATTTACAATACAGTAGCAGCTCTCATTGTAAGGGCAAGCAAATGCATTGACGTAATTATGCTTGAGGTGCATGGCATCACTGCTATTATCAATAGCTGTTGTGAGTAGCTTACGTACTAATGGACAGTGCTGGGTAGGACCAGTAAAGTACACTTCAATATGAGTGTAACGGTTGATGAGGTGAAGTGTGTGCTTTGATGTGATCGTTATCTTGAGGGACATGGCATCTCGAAATTTATGATAACC
>NW_003546491.1:81729-85157 GCF_000090795.2 Amphimedon queenslandica | reverse complement strand
TCTGTGGAGTAGGAGATGGATCTGGTCGTATTTCTGCTGCTGGTTGAGTATTATCTAGCAAAGTGAAGACTACAGGCAGGAGAGGCTCTTTTGGTTTCTCTTGCTGTGAAACTGCGTCCAAATCCGCTGCTAATTGGTCAAGTAAATTGGCTCGAGTCACTCGATTCCAAATTGTTTTATCGCAAACGGCAACTCTTGTAGCCCTAACGGCAGGGCAGGCAATTGGTGTACTTGTGTTATTAGTGGGTGGAGCTTCATTTAGTAGGAGGAGCTGTGAACAGGTTTTACCAGCTCCAGGAGCCCCAAGCATATTAACACGAGTAACAGTTAGATCAACACTCCCTTCCTCCATCCACTTCCCTACAGCATCTATATAATATAATGAAATAGTATAATTAATAAACATAGCAGGAACTGTGTTGTGTATACACAAAGAGGTCTATTACATTATTAGATTAGTGTGTGTTACATTAGTGAGTGTATTACCTAACCATTACTGATTGTGTGTATGTACTTATGATTGCTCTACTACAATGGATTCTGTTATGATTGTGAAAAGGTTTTATCAAAACAATAGATGGTTAGGAGTCTCATTAGCTGCTAATACATGAAATAGAATTATTTATTGGCCGGCAAGCATGAGCGTACCTCACATAAGTGAAACATGTGTTTGGTACATGTACATGTACATGTATGTGTTAATACCTTGTATTCTTCTCTTCTGATATTCATTAATGTCCAGTACTGACTGTACTACCAAATCACCAGTACTAGATACTAATAATAATAATAATAACAACAATATTAATTTAAAAAAAATAATTACTAGTGGGTGTGGTAAAAGTGGCCCCTCCCACAAATAAACTATCTATACTTAGTGTTTCAGAATCCAAAAATGTAAATTTAATTTTAGTAGGTGCGTACAATCACACATAAAGCCACACCCCTCACTCATTCTTCAATGTAATACCGTATACCGGTTTATTTTTGTGGTAAAATATTTTCGCAAATTTTGTGGTTTGTGATCATTTGCAAAAGTTTTTCACCGCTAATTTCTGCTCTCCATTGCCACGTGGTACAGTCTGCAAGCAATTCGCAAAAATCAATTCCACAAAATTTTAGAAATGCTAGATTTGCAAAAAATTTCCACCGCAAAAAATAATGGGTGGTAACAGTCACCCTGACCACAAATAAACTTCTATACCGGCATTGTTTCAAAATCCAAAAAATGGTAAAATTTAATTTTGTGGGTGTGTACAATCACACAAAGCTACACTCCAGGGCCTCACTCATTCTTTATTGTAATATTATTATTATTACATATTCAATACACATTGTATCTACTAATGTATACATGTACTCACTGATTTCAATAAAACTTGTATCACTCATTTTTGAACCATCTCTCCATCCTCCAAACTCAATTATCCAGTGAGTGGTCTGTGTCTCATTCCAAACTGAGAGAGAATGCCCATATCTATCAGTGACACTGTCTGGTATATTAGTCTATATAATTAAAAATAATGATAAAATAATATATCTGGTTAATAAAAATGATTTCTCTCTTCTCCTCCTCCTTTCTCCTCCATTGTCAATCACACTCACAAAAATGACAACAAAGGCAAGCTTCATGAGCTCTTTCTTAAAAACTACTCATAGCATAATCTTTCATTTCTTTATCATATGCACATGTCTATACTGACCAGTTGTACTGTATTAAATTGATTATCATTGAGGAGTGACGTACATGTACAGACAGACAGATCACAGTGGTCTCGTACTAGTAGGACTCACTCATGCTCATCACAATTATATTATAATACTTACCAGTTCTTTCCATTCCATTTTGTTTATATTTAACAACCAACAGTCCTCTTCATTCCCACCCACCACTAGTAGGTGTGGTCCTGAGCTACAGTTGATCAATACACTGGAATGAGCACTTCTCCCCTTAGGCCATAGTACTGATACTCCAGGATTAGAAAACTCTTTACATTTCTAAAATAATGAAAATATTTAATTATCATAAACCACACCCACACACTCTGTTATGAATAATAATACACACATACAATACATTATTAATTAATAATTAATGTAATTATACTAATAATACACTCACCACTGATGTATCAGTAAATTCAAGTACATATATATCATTACTGTATCTACCAATATCACCACCAAACAATATAGCAGTGGTATTAGTTATTGATGTTAAAGTGAAGGTTCTAATAGGAGGTGGTCTGTCTCCAGTGACAGTTGGTGAAGTCCATTCACCTAAAAATAATATGAACACACACACACTGTGAATTAATCATAAATATTGGACAGATGGTTGTACCATATAGCAGGATTTATTAATGAAGGTTTTATCCTGACGAGTTGACAATTTAAAATAACACGTCAAATAACGTCAAAAATTGTACCATGTGTATGCGAAGGCACAAATTTCTTTTATTTATCAAATTAAAACTCGCCTACCAGGGAAATTTACTGTTTTTATCAAATTTTTTACCCATCAATAAAGTCCGCTATACAATTATTTTTTTTTTTTGAAATTTTTTTGCAAAACTTAAAATACTTACATTTATAAACCTAATATCATATTATACTGACCAGTTTTTAATCTGTACATATGGACTTCATTGCAATGTTGATAATCACCAACATTACTGTACTGAGCACCAGGTTGTGGTGGGGTATTATTGGAAAATTGTCCCTGCCCTCCAATTACTACAAGATAGTCTTCTTCATTCACTTTTATTGCTATCATGCTGGAGTAGGCCTTCATCATAGGACCATGATGAGATGTAGTAGGAGAGAGTTCCTTCCAGTTGAAGGTATCAACATTAAAACTGTATAAAATATTATATAATATTTATTAGTCTTGTGCCCCGCCCCTTCGCTTTTGGAGGAAGGGTCTGAAGACACTCAAGGCTTTTTTGTTGCATGCTGGAATGTAATTAGTGCAGCTGATCATATGACCGGATGCATCCACGTGTTAATTTCACGTGATAGACACACCCCAAGAACATGGCTACCATGCAGAAGTATGAAGAAGGAATCATAGCTAAAACTCATTTCAAATCAGTTTTTATCATTAATTTGTTTAGTTTTTCTTCATTCATCCTCTACTTGTTAAATGCATTTTGCTATCAGATCAAAACAGTATGTTTTATAATGCAAAATTGACTAAAATTATATAATAATAATGATAGTAATAAGAATGCTACAAAGGCCATGGCTGTTAGAGACATCATTTGCAGATGAGGTAGAAGTAGTTCTTCATCTTCCATAAAAGTATGTATCCCTATAGCACTACAGATAATTATTAGATAACAATCATAAGTTAAGTGAACTGACCATTTCTTGACTCATTGCTCATCAATAGGTAAGCTCAGCTAGCTTTAGTCATAGACCAGAGG
>NW_003546491.1:56135-81678 GCF_000090795.2 Amphimedon queenslandica | reverse complement strand
TCCTCCAAAAGCGAAGGGGCGGGGCACGAGACTAAATATTTATCAGTAACTATTATGTTTACCTGTATAAACTATTATGATAACAACCATAATGACCACACCAGCCTCCAAAAAAGAATATTTCATTTCTAATGACAGCAGCAGCATATCCCTTGACACCAAGTGGAGGGTCACCAGTGGTAGGCTTTTGTGCCCACTCACCAGTTGGTAGGTGGCACACCTCCACTACAGAATACATTGATTTCTTCTTCTCATTATTGTGTACTCCAGGGAGACCAGGCTGGAGCCCACCCCACATGTACAGGTAGTCTCCTACCTGTACTGTAGAGTGCTCGCTCCTCTCCACTGGTTGATAGACTATAGATAAAAGAGGACACAGTAATATAGTGAATAGTTATAATAAGGAGAGGATACAGAGGAGTAAAGTAAGGAAGAGATAAGAAAGAAAGAGATATAAAGAGAAGATAATAAAGACACTCACTTTCTGAAGACATCTTCAAAACAACAGTGAGCCACCCCCCCACAATACCGTATCAACTCTAATTAAATGAATAAAAAGTAAAATTATAAAAATTACAAATCAAAAAAATCATTATTTTAGTGTCTTTCTCTTTTCTAATAAATTCCTATTTTTTCTCTTTTGTATTATAATGTAAGGTGGTTGTACTCTTGATGTGTACTAGAGACAGTCAGTGGATAAGAGAAGAGAGAGTGGGTGTGTCTCATTGTTACAATTCACAGTCTCTACTCATCTGGTAATGGGTAGTCCTGCACTGAAGCCAGACCCTTACTGCCTACAGTCATACCCAAATGACTGTAGGCTGGGGAGCGGTCTGGCTAGCGGGACTAGGTATTGGGGCCATAGACCATTAGGTTAATTAAATATTTTGTACAATTACTGAAATAAAATAATATGATATTATTAATATTCTTTGAATGTATTATTAATTGAATGAATTGCTGGTATACATAAAAATAAATCAGTATTATTTGAGGTGTTATTAATCAAATTTAAACTGAATTTTTAATAAATTTTTTTTAGTTGCATAAACCGGCTCCAAAATTTTGGGCTAGTGATGTATATGCTGTGTAGAAAGTTTGAGGTGATTCTAACTAAGTTACAGCGATTTTAATAAAATGCCAAATTCTGAAAAATACCCCCAAAATCATGCAGCCAAAATTTTTATTACATTTCCTGATTCATATTCTTTTGTCTATCATTAGGTTGGGAAGGATAAAGCTTTGGGCAGTAAATAACCTACTTGAAGTTATTCAGCCTTTTAGTTTTTATTATTGTTGTATTTTCCTATTCAGCAATTGTGTCTTTGCCATTAACACTTTCATTTGATAAATACTGTATAGACACTGTTAATCCTTGAATGACATATATTATTTAACAATTAATTTTTAAGAAAAAAGTACAAAAAACTAAAGAAAAACCTGCAATACTAGTACTAGTACTAGCTAATTATTGTACATGTACATACTAGTACATGCAAAGGCACATCTTATGTCCTATTGTACAGTTCATTATTACTTTACGTTAGTTCCCAGTCATTAAGACACATCTATGTCTTGATAGATTCCAATGATACTCCTCAGTTTGGGCGGCTTCAGATAATCCTTCAAGAACAGAGTAGGATTCACAACAAAGTTCCCAACAATATTTTCCAATTCTTTTTCAGCAGCTGCTACATCTGTTTCAATGAGTCCGGGAACTTGCCGCCACTGGGCAAGATCTTCAAGATTATGAACATCATTGTTCAGCTCCACCTTTCCTCCAAACACTTTCTTATAAATATCAGTATTAGCTGAAGCTATCTCTTGTAGCTTAGTAAAGAAAGATGGCGAGGCAGGGTCTTCAACTTTAATATCAGAAGCAAAATATTTCTCCTCATCAAGGAGGGTCAGGTGCTCTCTGAAGAGGTGACAGCGGAGACTGTGAGAGAACTTTCCAACCTCAAACTCTCCTCCATTCATAGTCCCTGGCTCCATTTGAGTGTCTTCAATGATTAGACACATCTCAGAGTCCCTCTTACCCATCATACTCCTGTCATTGATATTAGCTGATCCTATTACACTCACCCTATCATCAACTATCAGCACTTTACTGTGGACGTATATGGTTTCAGTCACTACCTTATCTCCCAGTCGGTCGTACTTACGCAGTCCATATATTGAGAAGTATTGAGGTATCTTTTCTTTAGGTACTCCGCTAGCCATCAGTCGGTTGTATAGCGAGTTCTTTCCAGTCTGGACTGTGGAGTAGTTCCAGTAACTAACTGCCTTAAGATCATACCCACTATCATCTTCCCAGTTACCAGCAAACTCTGGTTTCAGTGGCATTACCACTATGACATGAAAGTTCTCATTGTTCTTGTGAGCTCTAGTGATCCTCTCAGCTAACGTCTCAATTACATTATTATTGACCTTGATGAGTAGCCCGGGTTGTGAGGATATGAAGAACTGGTTCTCAATATAAATGAAGTGTTTAGCAGAAGAAATGAGGGAGAGGTAGGCATCATAAATGGAGTGTTCCAGTGGTTGCCGAGCTGACCACTGACTCACCGATCGAACCAGCTGTACCTTGACCCCAGCACCAGTTGGATCAGTTATCGTATGATCATGTCCTCCAATGGCTCCACGTGATAGTTTAGGGTGAGAGGCCAATCCTTTCTCCAGTGAGTTGTATCGTTGAATGAAGTGTTCCACTGCGTCTTGAACTGCCTGGCCAGTAAAAGTCACAGACACATCATGATAGGGTAGCCTATGCTCAGTATCTCTCTCAAGGTGATCTTCCAGTGGACGAGTGTAATCAGAGAATCCTCTTATGAAGGAGTTACGATAGTCCCTTCCAATCCACCTCCTGTACCTCAGTCCTCCATTGTCACTGGATTGTTCACTACCTAGGGACGGGTGGAGTGGATAGTTATCGGTCAGTGGGTGGCTGTGTATTCCCCAGCGTCCAAAGCAAAGGTCAATCCCGCCCACAAAAGCTATGGCCCGATCAGCCACCAGTACCTTCTCATGATGACTCCAGAGACCAATGCCTGGCAGTCCGTGGGTGATTGCTGTGAGGACGGTCGGGTGGGAGTGGATGTGAATGTTCTTATGGACAAGTGTCTTCATCGTGAAGGATACCCCAAGATTAAACCCAACCAGTTTTGCATCATCAAAGAGGAGTATGTATATCTTGACACCAGCCTCTGCCTTTCTTAGGAGCATCAGGTCCAGTCTCCAGTAGTTGCTGTCCACTCCATTATCTGGCCTCTTCATGAATATATGAGGATTGAGTATGTGATCTATGATGAGGATCTCTTTGGACGCATTCTCTATAGCATCAGCAATGGCTGACATGTGATCCTTACCATCTACGAGCCACTTCACAACGGCCTGCTCTCTCACTGGAGCGAATGAGCCGTAGCGGTGTTTGGATTTCTTATCTCCTCTCCAGAAGTAGAATAGAGCACCTAGTGCAAGGACAGAAGAGGCAGCAATGCTGGTCAGTATCACCCAGTACGCCATTGATCAGGAACAAAGAGAGAGAGAGAGAGAGAGAGAAAGAAGAGACACTGAGACAGGAACTTAACAAAGGAAGACTGTCTAGACAACCACAACCTCAACTTTAATTAGTGGGTAGTCTACTGTTAGTCTATGGAATAAATTTTCAATTTTCTCATCTGACATCAAACATTTTTTAGTTTCCATTGACTCTTGTAAATATGGTATCCTTCAAATACTTTTGCGTATCAAAAACAGGATAATAATATAACATTAATAATAATAATAGCACACACATTACGTTACACAGCTCATACTACCGCCCACACATTATAATCAAAGTCTATGCAGTGTAATGGGGAAGTTCTCAGTCACCAGATGATCATCCTGGAACACTATCACTATATTGGCCTCAAATTCAACTTTAAAAGTGGACGTACTAATAGTTGGACAGGTGAACAGGCGAGGAAAGATCATGAACAGTGGTATCATCACCCCACGGCAAACGTCCCCATCAGCTATTTGAATATTCTGTATCTCGGTCGGGTCCCTGGCATACCCCTCGGCACAGCCACAGGTCTCCACTCGTACCAGCTGTATCTCAATGGATCTAATGGGGGCGGAGCACCTCTCCACACAGAGTTCACCAGTGAAGGGTTTAGTGATACAGCAGTTGACAGTGTCTATTTTACCAGTGACCTTGAAATCAGGAACATTATTACGCTCTTTAACATTAGCTAGTGATTCCGGAGTGATGCAGAAATCAACAGGTTTATCCATTGCCTTTGTAGCAGAGTCCCCATACTCAACTATAAACTCAGACGTCTTCTGAAGATCCTTAGCGAGTAGAGATCTCTTCATATCACACCTCAGTGTGTAGGTTATGTTCACAAACACTCCATGATAAGTCTCGTGGAGTTTCTTGCCAGACTTTGGTTTCAGAGGCAGTTCAAACGGTATATCAGTGGTACCACTGGGTATCTTCCCTGGTTTAGCTAGCTCCACGCTGTACTGAATGATCTGTATTGGTTTCAATGAGTTGTAAAACGCCTCAAACATCCCAACACTCTTAGCGCTTAACTGAAGATTGACCGCTCCCTCCATCATGAGAGATAGCCCGTTATGAGTAATGCTGTCTTTACTGGTGATGGAGACGGAGCCTTTCACAGTGTCCCCTTCTTTATAGATCTTGCTAGCTCTTTTGAATTTTATCTCAAGAGACGCCATTTTCTATGCTTTGCAAACTGAGCCACACCCTCAGTTGTGGATCACATGATCTCTAGCCACGCCTTTTCACTAAAACGTGGGCGTTGGTAAAAGCAAAATGGCTGCCAGTACCAACTAAAAAGATTCACTGTAGTGAAGAAAAGGATAGACTGGGTACCTAGAATGGAGGATTTGCAGTCACGTGACTCTCACGTGATCCCTTTCTCCACTAATCCTTTTGATGATCTTGAAGATGAGGAAGAAGCCGAAGATGATCAGTTGGCCACGCCCATAATCAATGACCACGCCCACAAAGACAATAACCCATTCTCCTCCTCATCGACTGACCTTGACCTCATGACGGAACACTGGGAAGAACTCTCTGACCTCTTGGAGTCTCCGATATCGAACCCGTTTGCATTACAAGAATTCCAGCAGCACCTGGTATCAATCACTCGTATAATTGAGGGGGAGGAGCCTATCAGTCAGCAGACCACGCCCTGTATTGAGCTACTACTGAGCGAAAACATTCTTGAGAAACTTTACCTGTTCTCTACCAAACAGCGTAACTACCTCTCCGATATACGTCAGTCTTTACTGGTACTATTCAAGTCACTGCTCTCTCGTCCTGGTCAGCCATTGTTCATTCACCAGCAGGTCCTACGCCCACTCAATAGATTGTTAAGAGTCTGTGAAACGGCTAAAGACGACAAACTCAGTCTATCCATTTTATGTCTTCTTCATCAGATTTGTTTATTAATTCAAGAGAATGAGACATGTCTTGATCTGTTCTTTACCTATGGAGGAGGTCAGGTCCCGTCAAAGTTCTTCATCTTCTCTCACCTGGTGTCTCATATTCATGATGGAGGAGAAGGAGGGGCTAGAGCTAGGGACGCCATGTTGTTCTGTTTATCTGTCGCTGAGAGATCCTCCTCCTCTAGTTTGTGTGACTTTATAGTCAGTGACACTGATTTCTGTCAGGTACAATCATCTACAATAGCAAATGTACATGTACCAGATACAGTAGCTGGTAATTTTGAAGGGAGACATTTTGGTGAATTTAGTGTTTTGATAGCCAATTGTCAAAATAAGAATCCACCATTTTACCATTTTAAAATATAATGTACATGTTCAATAGCACATTCACAATAGGTGATACATGTGCATGACTCTTCTCTCCCTCCCTCTTCTTATACAGGTATTGGCAACTGGTTTGAGTGGTTTATATTCCTCCCTCCCGGTGTCAGTGCCACTGGTTGACAGTGAGTGGGTCTCTCCTCTCAATGAGTTGGAGGCATCAGTGCCGGAACTTAAGAACTTTATGCAAGCACTTTCATACTGCAACTCTGTACTCCAGGTAATGATACTAATTATTAATTAATATTATTATTATTATTATCGATAGATGGCTCCTTTATTAATTTGTCAAGCTGTTTCTTCGCTAATTAAAAACGGGTTTTTAAAACAAGTTCTTGGTCCAGCGATACTACAAGTAATTATAATAATAAATAATAAGAATATTAATAATTATTGTTTTTAGGCTTCAACTGACGAGGCTGCTGTTGCCATTGGTTACCTGTGTATATTTCTAAACAACATCACCAACCCGTCGTTAATGAAGATATTTTTACAGTTCCTGATGACAGGAGAGAGTGACGGAAGGAATGTCTGTAACATAGTAATACAATACATTAATAATAATATTAACAATAAGGTAATTAATAATAATTAATTAATATCATTATCATTCTCTCTTTTAGTTAGTTGCAATGTCTCTCGAGTTATTTTATATTTTAATTAACTTAAACTGCGAGGACGTGTTGCTATGGTTACTGCTCCAACACCTGTTGCTAGGCAACCACATACCCCCGGCCCAGTTGCCCTCTGTAAAAGTCCGAGACCACTACTGCGTGGGCCCCAAGAGATTACTTGAAATGATACCTTCCTGCTGCTCCAAAGCCGAAGAACTGTACTTGGAATCAATTTTAAAATCATCACCTCAGGCCAGCCGAGACTCCTCCCCTCTCAGGGACACACCCTCTTTAACGGACACGCCCACACGATTAGACTCTCCCGTCCTTGACTACAGAGACTCTCCGACTAGCATGTCCAGCAATAGCTCAAGCACTGCCTTTGTTACGACCACACCCATTGATTCTCTAATTAATGCCCAAGAGGTAGTTTTTGAATACATGAGTCCTCAAGAGTCTTACTATAACTACCTGCTTGAGAGCCGGGCCGCTATTGCTGATTGCGCAAGATCCTGTAGGGTGTGGTCTAGTTGCTATAGTAACTGTGTGACTAGAGACAATGGCCCCGCCCCTAAGGGGGACGATGGTTCAATGGTGAGTGACACTGGTCCGTTACTAGTCCCAACACTAACTAATGGATTGAGTGATGGGGAGGGATTGTCCCCCATCAGGAGGAGGAGGAGTAACTCACTTTATGTACATAATAATGAGAGGTTTAATGACCAGGTAATCTATTAATAGTAACGGATATTAATAATCTATTAATAGTAACGATATTAATAGTAACATCATCATTATTATTATTATTAATAGGTTGGTTTGTTTATGAAGGTTCTAATGGAGAGGCTCTCCCAGTATTTATCCAACCCTCCGTTAATTAATGAGTTGTTAATTAAACTAATAACAAGACTAGCTCATTACCCACAGCCGCTGATAAGGTCCTACCTACTCAACCACCACCTGATCTTCAAGCCAGGGATTCCTAACCTACTTCAAGTACGTTAATAATGACACTTCAATTCTCTTTGTATGTGTGTGTCAGGAATTGTAATGAAAATGGAGAATTATCTCCTTTTCAATTTTGGTCAAATTTGGCCAAAGTCCCTGTACTATAGTACAGGGAGTTTGGTTGGATTTCTTTCTACACATATATGTATAATGTATTGTTATTATTATTATTATTATTATTTATTAATTATTATTATTATTATTATTATTATTATTATTAGGTTCTTCAAGGTATTAAGGTATCAATAGATTCTTTAGCGAAGGAAAGAGCTGAGAGTTTCCCCTCCAGATTAGGACGAGCGAGAAAGACTCTGATATTCCAAGCAGCTGTTACTAATGGAAGCATCAGTGAGGAGACTGCAGCTGCTATATCAGCACAATTCAGATCAAGATCAGACTCACACCTTTCAGACACTCCATCAAAAGACAATGAAACGACAAATAACAAAGGTACTGTACCTAACGTACCAACTGGTGCATATTGATGTCCTTATGCTGTGTAGAAAGTTTGAGGTGATTCCGACTTCTATTATTCAAGTTACAGCCATTTAAAAAAAAAACAGCAAAAATACCCAAGGCTATAGTCCATGGTTTTTTCCAAAAAATGGCTCTGAAATCATTCCAAATTTTTATTACATTTTCTGATATATATTGATGTCCTTACGCTGTGTAGAAAGTTTGAGGTGATTCCAACTTCAATTTTTCAAGTTACAGCCATTTTAAGAAAACGGCAAAAAATTCTGAAAAATACCCAAGGCTATAGTCCATGGTTTTTTTCAAAAAATGGCTCCAAAATCACCCCGAATTTTTATTACATTTTCTGATACATATTGATGTCCTTATGCTGTGTAGAAAGTTTGAGTTGATTCCAACTTCAATTTTTCAAGTTACAGCCATTTTAAGAAAACGGCAAAAAATTCTGAAAAATACCCAAGGCTATAGTCCATGGTTTTTTTCAAAAAATGGCTCCGAAATCACCCCAAATTTTTATTACATTTTCTGATACATATTGATGCCCTTATGCTGTGTAGCAAGTTTGAGGTGATTCCGACTTCAATTTTTCGAGTAACGACCATTTTAAGAAAACGGCAAAATTCTGAAAAATACGCAAGGCTATAGTCCATGGTTTTTTCCAAAAAATGGCTCCCGATCATTTTAATAGTACAGAAGTAGTACATGGTCAGCTGCCAAATTTTGCTACAATGACTAGGAAGGAATACTCCATTTTTATTCCTTTTCTTGATGCGGAAACATGTACTTAGTTGTAGTTTGTAGTAAAATTCCTGTCATGCTATTGTAGTTGGTACTAATAATTTAATTAAGATTTCCTTCACTTGTAACAAGGAATGCTGTACACTATAACAATAATAATTATTATTAATCATCAATATTATCATTATTGGTTATTATTATTATTATTATTGTTAGATGAGCCGGTTTCAAGGCGTAGGGCCCTCACTGAAACTGGTAGGAGGAGAATAAAGAAGAGACACAAGGTAACCATTAACATGGTATTCTCTATTGTCATGTTTGGTGAGTGGATGAAGGAACTAGCTTCGTTAGCTCAAGAGCACTCTGTCGTCAATCCTGAACTACTGATCATCAATGAATGAATATTGCTATCCTTTTTTTAATTTTGTGTTTCAATAATTAATTATTGTTTAATAGACGTTATTTTTTATAATTATAGAAAATCATTAATTTATTGCAAAGACATCTAATCAGAAATTGCACATAATAAAAATAGCAATAATTAATAATAATTAATTACTCGTACTAACACTGACTGATTGACCCAATATGATGATAAAGCTCTTGTGGAGTTTTCCTTAACTTTCCATTTGGGATGGAATATTTCGTAGAATCAAAGCAAATAAACTTTTCATTTTTAAAGAGACACACCCTTCCCTCATGTGAGTCCATGGCGTCCAAGCGTTCATTAAACTGATCCGTTAGCTGCCCCCACTGTCCCTGGAGCTGCCGGGGGTATCCAGTGTCCACTGTCCCTGGTAATCCGTTGGATAGACGAATGTACATAGACGAACGTGAGAAATAAAACTTTTTGTCATGAAGTAAGGCAGCGGAATCAAACCCACTCTTAAACGAGGTAGGAAGGTTACGAATCAGTTTATTAATATGACCAGAAGTAGGTGAATCATCGCTCATCGACTTGTAGTGAATGTACTGATCACCAGCTGTAGCGTACATACTACCGTCTGATAGAAATAGAATCGTATCAAAACCATCTTCAAATTTACTGGGTATGGACCCCCAATGGTGCTTTATCAGTTTAGGATAATTACACAATAGCTCCCCATTCAAGTACTTGACATAAACTGTACCACGAGTGATGTATCTGTACTCTCCATAACTACCAGCACTATCAATCCCATACTCCACTGGTAGGACTGTTATGAAATACAGTCCATAGTTGGCTGCATTCTCCACTGCCCTTGAAGGACTCTGCTTAGCTAATGAGAGACACTTCCTCACTCCATAAGCAATATCAATAGTGTACCCCACAGCATGAGTCATCTCGTGGAGGAGAGTATTGAGCTGAGAGTAAGGATGTATAATGTATGGTAACTTATACTGGATGGGACAGAGTACAATCAGTCTGGACCTATGCCAAGTGTATGCCAGTACTCTCTTAAGACAGTGGTGTCCATCATAATGATACATGAATGGCCCTGATGTTATTGCTGTCTTTATGTCTTTAAATATATTCCTAACTCTCTCCACATTCCTTGTACTCCTTGCTCCAAACCACCTCACATAGTGTGAGTGGTCCCTGTCAACTGATGCTATGGCTGGATCAAGATATGTGTACACTGTTTTATGTACTTGCAGTGTATTGGCAACATTAGCTGCTAGAGATCCAAACCCATCAAATAAAGGTTTACAGACTCCTCTATATACATCAATACATCTGATTCTACCAGTAGAATACTCCTCTACTATATCCCCTACTGTTTTAAGAGCTGCTCCATTTCTTCTTTGAACGTGTACTGCAGTTGTAGCTTTTGGTGCAAACCGGTAGGTGACAGTTGATTGTTGCATCAAGCCATCAGTATGTTTATATAGAAGAGATCCAGTGTACACTATTGTATATGTACCAGGAGCCTTCATATCATAAACACTGCTAATGTCCACACTGACTGATATAACTTCATTCGGTTGTATCATAGTCCATTCATCCTCTGCAGGTCTCATTCTTCTTAGATACAATCCCTTATATGGTAATCTTTTACTACCAAGCTTCACTGTTAGAAACTCAGAGAGGATTCCTTCTAGTGGAGTATCACGAGTGAGTATAAGGTACTGCTTGTGATTATTGTTATTAGTGACATTGAAGACACAGTCAGTGGATGAGCTATAGACACTGCAGGAGGAACTGAGATTCAAAGGATGAGAGGATGAGCCTTTCCTTTCCTGACCAGTTGATAAGGTGATGCGATCCAAAGAAGAATATCTAAAATAAACAAATTATCCATCATTAATTTTTGCAGCTTGTTAGTATTATTTTTAAGACAGGACATGCAGTGTTAAAGGAAGCACTGTTGCTGTTACTTTAAAGATGCTATGGAGTTCAAATTAAAGTCAGGACAAACAGCAATAATTAGCAAATGCACCGCAAAGTGATTATTTTTTAAAATTAATTTTTGCAAGTGTATACAAGCTGTTACTAGCAGTTAACAGCAAAACATAGAGTGTAAACCAGCCAATACTAGTACGAATTTTGGAGAGAATGCATGAGCTTCATTTTCACTTTGAACTTCACTTTAAATTAAGTGAGAACAAGTTGTTATAACCTCACAAAGTGTTAACCAACCACACCTAGTTACTGAAAGAGGTGATCTTACCTGAGTCTCTTGCTTATTTCTTTATCAATGGCAGAGAATCCCTCGCCTGATAAAGAGAGAGAGAGAGAGGCAGTCTATCACAAACTATTAATGACAGTTTTTACTTTCAGAATCTTCTTCTCTTGAGGTATCAGTCAACAGACAGGAGGTCAGTCTAAGGCAGAGCAGTATTATTATTATAAAGGACACTAGTCCTTTCCCGTCCATCCTTAGCAGGGCAGCCAAACAGAGCAGGACAGAACAGGACGTAATGGGAATCGTTTTGGCTTCAAAAATGCCAAGAAGTTTGCGTAGGAGCCCGCGAGACATATCTACGCATGCGCAAAAGGTTGAGATTCAAATTAATTTTATTTTAATTTTTAAAATGAATTTCGATTTATTTAAATTTACTGATAATGTGCCAATGAGTACATAAATAATAATACACAGAAAAAGAGAGAGAGAGAACTAGATCATACATCAACAGTAATGTGGTCATCAATAGGATGAGGTAGGTGAGTTGATTGTTTGTATGTGATGGAGTGCCGTCTGTCCCGTGGGGTCACTGAACCAACAGGTCCAGGCCCATGATGATAATGTCCGTATCTTTCAACTCCTCTGATCTTAGGGTAGGAGTTCTGTCTGTAGAAGTAATGAGAAGGAGGCTCAGGCCTTAGGCCAGGGTTGATGGCTGGGGTTGTGTTATAAGTCTTTAAGTGTCTGTTCTTCAAGTGTTTAGCAGCAGGAGCAGAGGAGGAGAGAGGGGGAGGGGGTGGTCTGATGGAGTCCTCCCCACTAGCCTCACTCTCCATTGAAGAGGTGGTCTCCTCATCATCAACCAGTTCCCTCCCTCCTCCTCCTCCAGCTGGTCCCTCCAGCCCATTCTCACCATTACTACCACCAGTAGGCTCATCCTCCTCACTGTTAGCCCGTACTGTCTCATTATACTGTACCCTTGTATCAGAGGAGCGTCTAGTGCCCGCGTTACCATGACGATATGAATAATAATGAGCCCCACCCCTATTATTAAAGTAGGCCGGGTCAGTGTCAGAGTAGTATGGGTCATGGTATGAGTCAATGTTCGTTCTGTGGTATGAGTCTGATTGGTACTGGTCTGAGTCTGGGTAATGATATTCGTAAAGTTCGATCCCCTGGGGGGCGGGGTAATTGTATCTCTCATATTGAAGGGGGCGCCCCCTTTCCTCTGCTGTACCGCGGTACGGACTATGGTAGGATACTGGATAACGGGCCGACCTACCACTACCTGGACGAGAATAATAGGAACTGCCCATTCTGTAATGATCCCTCTCAGCCTAGTAATAAACAAACAAACAAATTAATTAATTAATTAATTAATTAATTAAATGTGTTTTTACTTCATTATCGATGAAGCTTGCTGCTTCTTGTGCTAGTTTTCTTGCTGACTCAGCAATGGCTGCAGCTGTTGCTATCCTGGAAGCTCTTTCAGGATCACCAGGAGTGAGCACTGTAACACCAACCTGACAATAATAATAACAACAATTTAAAATTGAGGAATCTTCTTCAGGGTAAAAGTTAACAAAAAACTCTGCACTAGAGTATAGATATTTTTTTACAATTTAGGTGTATTCTTAAAATAGCCATAACTTGAAAAATTGAAGTCGGAATCATCTCAAACTTTCTACACAGCATAGGTACATGCACTTTATCATCATCATCATCATCATCATCATCATCATCATTATTATTATTATTATTATTATTATTATTATTATTATTATTAATTACTTCCACGACAGCCTCAGAGTCAATCGAAGGGTGGACCCTGTAAGATACTCCAGTTCTTCCTGACCCACTGGACTCCACTGACACCATAGACCCAGCTGGTCTCATCCCTCCCTGTACGTCCGGTAGACTGGTCACACGGACCATGGGACCGCGGGGTCTACGGGACGACCGTTCATTAGGAGATGAGCGATTGGGACTGGCCCCGCCCCTCAATAACGAGGTGGAGCTGTTGGATGATACACTGTTAGCACCGGGCTAGGGAAGAATTAATAACCATTAATAACTATTAATAACTATTAATAACTTACTCTCAGTGTATCGCTGGATGTTGAGCTCAGTCGTGGTGAAGCTCTGACTATCCTGCCGTTAGCCCCGCCCACTCCATTGAATCCCCTCACTGACTGCTGGGAGGAGTTGGGGGAGGGGATGGGAGTAGAACCACCCGATATGGTAGGCATTGAAGACCGGATACTGGAACTAATAATAATAACAACAACAATAATAATAATAACAATAATACTACTAATAATAATAATAATAATAATAACAATAATAATAATAATAATAATAATAACAACAATAATAATCTAGAGATTACGTGTACATTTATTATAAGGAGGTAACAGACACTCCAGTTATCTAGTCTGCATAGTAATTAATAATAATTAAATTAATTAGTATCATTACTATAAAAACAATAATGAGCTTACGAAAACAATAATATAAACATTAGACCAGAGGGACACTTTGAAAGTGTCTCTCTCCGTTTAATGGAAATGTATGATTGAACATGTACTTATAACTATTAATTAACAAACCACACCCACTTACACATTATTGGTATTGTTGCTTCCCCTCAGTGACTCATTGTTATTATTGGCAGTGGGTGGAGCAGTCATCAGTCCAGGTGGGGTACTGTAGCGTGGTTTAGTTCGGAGAATACAGGCACAGACTAACACACAGAGGACCACCAGTACGGCAAGGACTATCAACAATATGTACCAGTAGTCGGATAACCAGGACTCAAAACTGTAGAGGAGAGAGAGAGATGGAAATGACAAAGGAAGTGTTGAGTCTATGAAGTATAATAACACCTTTTTATCTCTCTCCCTCTCCCTCTCTCTCCCCCCCTCTCTCTCTCCCTCTCTCTCCCCCCTCTCCCTCTCCCCCTCCCTCCCTCTCTCTCTTGTATTTACTAATAAAATAGATTACTCCAGTAGTTCATACTGATGTTCTCCCCAGTCAGTTAGTGAGTACATTAAAATAACAATAGCATAACTCAATTAGTGATTAGTGATTAGCCCCCACTCTTCTTCTCTCATTCTTTCACCCTCTCTCCCTCTTTTTCTCTCACCCTCTCCTCCTCTTTAAATATTTTAGTGTCAAATTTAATTGTAGCAATTTCCTCCCCCTCTCTCCCCCTCTCCCTCTTTTCCCCCCTCTCCCTCTCTCTGTCATAAAGTAAGTTCTAGAGAGAGTTGAAGAGGCTCTTAGTTAGCCCTAGGTGTCATAAAGTCTCCAATATTTAGTTACATGTAGATTGATCTAGTAAACTGACAATTAGTAAAAATGGTACAGTACTGATGTACAGGTACAGTATAAACAATAAATAATATTAATAATGTATCATAGTATGCACTGTATATTTATTGTAATAACAATACTGACCACTAATTAACCAAAATAACAATCACTAATTATTATTAACCTCGTTATGACTCATGATAACAAAACAAGAACATGACCACATTAATAATAATAATAATAATAATAATAATAATAATAATAATAACAACAAAATAATAACAAATAAATAAATGAACTACAACAATAATTATAATAATAAGCATGGCCCTCTAAACACACACTCCCCCTCATTATCTGCTATTATCAGATACATGTACATGTACATATTAGCTTCTAGAAATAACTTCTTGTAAGGCCAATCTAACTAATAATGGAAGACTAAAGGACCCCTGGGGCTAAATATGAGACACCAAAAGCTGACAAATGGTAGATATCAGGAGGCCTAGATCAGATATGGTAGGCCAGTAGTCTCCCAGGCTCCCCCTAGGCCTACCAGTGAGTCTAAGGACCAGTACTAGTCTCACCTCTGCTGTCCTGTCCCGCCAGTGCTGCTAGTGGTACTGGTTCCATTGATTGATTGACGGGGAGAGTGACCCTCCATTAACTCTTAGAATCTCTTCTGTAGACTAGAGAGGGAGGGAGAGAGAAGGTTAGTTTTATATCATTCTGTCACTCCTTTCTCTCTTCACTGGTCTATTAACACTTTACTGCTACAAGGGGAAACTGACCAATCAAGTACCTTCACTCACGTGTAGTCTTTAGTAAGAAAATATTTTGAAAACTTGATTTTATAAATAGTTACGGTACACTCTTAATTAAAATATTTACGGTATACAAGTAAACCAAGAAACTAGCTACAATAAAGAAGACAGCAAGAAAATTAATTAATGAATTAATTAACACACTCTCTAATAATACAAAAAGGGAGAAACAAGAGACAGAAAAATAACAACATTACAACAATAATAATAGCAATTGATTCTTCTTATACTAATTTTGTTATTTTATTGAGAGCTTCAGACAGTGTGGGCCGTCGAGCTGGTTCAAAAGACAGCATTGATGTTACTATATTTGGAAACTCAGGAGGGAACTTCTGGCCCCGCCCAGTCTATAAATAGACACATTATTCTAAAAATAGACCCCAATAGTTCATACCTTGCTGTAGGTATCAGTTAGCCTCGGCAAGGTCCTCTCATCATAGGCCCTCTGGTCTTTACTGCCGCTAAACGGGTTTTGATATCCTGCTAGTTCATAAGCGAGGACTCCAGCGGCCCATACTGGCTGTTTAGTATAGTCTAGGACTCTACCACGACCTGTTCTTTGGTTCAGTATCTCTGGAGCCAGGTGAGCCTCATTGCCTCCTTTACTGCAGGCTGGAGGGAGGGAGAGGGAGGGAGAGGGAGAGAGGGAGGGAGAGAGAGAAAGTGACAATGTTACAACTGTTTCTTCTCACGTCTATCAAAAGGTATCTTGTAGTCTGGCTCAAGTTTAATGGCTTCGCCAAAATCAACAATTTTAAGAATATCTCCAGACAACATGAGATTCTCTAGCTTAAGATCCCTAGAGAGAGGGAGGAAGAGAGGGAGGGAGGGAGAGGGGTTAGTTTCAACTTTCAAGTAATCAGTACTGCATCATTACCTGTGGAGGACATAATGAGTAAAGAGATACTGTAGGCCAGTCAAGAGGTCCTTCAACCAACCCAGGACTTTAGAATACTAATAACAATACAATACACTGTCACTTCACTTTATCATTAAAGGACGCTCTCTTACATTAGGACCAGCAGTTTGTCTCAACGGTTTGAGCTGGTACTCCATATTCTGTGAGAGTTGCTCCATCATTATACAAAGAGCGATCCCTTCACTACAGTTCTCTCGGCTCAACTTTGGATGAGCCTTTGGTCTGTCGTAGAAGAAAGCAAAGAGCCTGACAATGTTCTTATGAGGAGGAATGGAGGAGAGGACCTCATACTCATTCTTGTGCTGATCTCTTGCCTAAAACAATTAATAGTTATTAATAGTTATTGATGCTACTTATGTTGTACAGTTAAAATTTGAATTTGCTTCAAAATCAGGCCAGAGTACTAAGTACATGTACAGGGTCGCATGCCGAATTTCAGCAAAAATAAAAAGGAGAGAATTCTCCACATACATTTGTCATTGTAGTGGTATCATGTACTCCAGACAGCATCTTGAGTGCATAGACTCTGTCAGGATAAGGCAGACCTGGTTTGATACACTGAGCTCGAACCACCATCATACTCCTGCCTTCAGCTAACTTACCTCTTGATATAACACCTAACTGTAGAGGAGTGGAGAGAACATGTAAAGTTACATATCAGAAACTTGTTACATAGCATAAGGACATCAATATGATCAGAAAAAGTAATAAAAATTTGGGGTGATTTTGGAGCCATTTTTTGAAAAATATAGCCTTGGGTATTTTCAGAATTTTGACATTTTTTCAAAATGGCTGCAACTTGAAAAATTGAAGTCAGAATCAGCTCAAACTTTCTACACAGCATAAGGACATCAATATGTACATGTACTATTTATAATTATTATAATAATTATTAATTACCACTTCAAAATCGTCCAGTGTGCAGGTGTACAGCATTCTCGTCTCTAGGAGTTCATTCTCAAGTTCCTTAACTTTAGTAAAACTGTCACCTCCTCCTCCTCCTCCTCCGAATAAAGGAACACGCCCAATACCACCGCCCCTAGACTATAAACAATATATACAACAAGTAGTTACCTAGCAACCATTGCTAAGCAACAGTTACAGTTGCCTAGCAACCAACGTTATGTACCTTCAGTGCTGCTATTTCCCTGTTCTTCCTGGCCAGTTCGTCTTCCAGTGATTCTCTCATGACATTAATCTCTTCAATGTTCCCCTGAAGCTGCTCCACCTTCCTCCTCAGTTTGATCACCTCTCCATTATCTGATGGACCAGTGTCTGTTGGTTTATTAGAGTAGAGTATACCAGAACTGTGTCTTTGGGAGGAGGAATAACTGGAGGGGACGTAACTGGTGGAAGGCTAAGGGAAAGAAGGATATAATTATAAATATAAAGGACACAGTGAAACAGTTATGAGACAAACAAGGCTATACTGATAATAATGACAATAGCACTAGTTCATTCTCACCCTCCCTCCTCCTCCATCAGTTTGGTCCATTTTGGTCTTGAGTGATGGCACGTTTGCTGTTAGTTTCTTGATGAGATCTTCTCTTGAAGTACAGCCAGCATAGCTTAACCCAAGGTCGTCCATCTTATCCTTGATATCCCTTATCTTAGCGTTATTAAGATCCATCCTCATCAGCTCATCAACAGCGTATGATTTCAACCTTGCCTTCTGCTCACTCGCTTTAGCTTCTTCTGCTTTCTTCTCAGCTTCAATTCGCTTCCTTCTCTCCTCCTCCAGTTCCTTCTCCCTTGCCTCTTTCTCCTTTCTCTCCTTTTCTGCTTTCTCTTTTCTCAACTTCTCCTCATACTCCAGAGCTGCTTCTCTTCTCTTCCTCGCTATATCACTAGCCATTGCTCCTGCTAGCTGCTCTGCAAACTTCTCTGCCAGTTTGAGCTTCATTCTCTGGTCAA
Source organism: Amphimedon queenslandica (assembly GCF_000090795.2). Taxonomy (NCBI): domain Eukaryota; kingdom Metazoa; phylum Porifera; class Demospongiae; order Haplosclerida; family Niphatidae; genus Amphimedon; species Amphimedon queenslandica. The sequence continues at coordinate 63,422 of NW_003546491.1, read as the reverse complement.
TAAAGTCTTGAATGATCTTCTCAAATGCTCCTATTCTTAAAGCCATTTTAATCTCCTCCTCCCCCTCTGCCTTCTTGATCCTCACCCCATCATCATCAAAGAATAGTATAACCACTGAAGGGGTGAACCTGATACCACCTAGATCCTGTCTTAACTATAATAAATAATAATAATAATAATGATATCAATTATTATTATTATTATTGATTATTATTAATATTCATAGCTCATAAGTTCATAGTAACTCATGAATAATTCATTAATATTCATTTATTACGATGACAATAAAAACAGATCATAATGTAAACACAAAGTTTCATTATACATGAACTATACAAGTAAACCTGGGTACATGTACATGTATATAGAAGGGAATTTGGCATCAGTTAGACAGAATGAAAAGTATTAACAGTACACAGTATAGACTGATGGTACAGTATAGACTGATGGTACAGTATAGACTGATGGTACAGTATAGACTGATGGTACAGTATAGACTGATGGTACAGTATAGACTGATGGTACAGTATAGACTGATGGTACAGTATAGACTGATGGTACAGTATAGACTGATGGTTTGTATTAGATCTATCTAGTTGTTATTGACATGGAGCATGTCAAGAATGAAGAAGAACACACAATTAACCGACTCACCTCATCATAAGTCCGGCCCAGTCCGATCTTAGCTCTAAAGAAAGGAATCTGAGGTACTTCCCTGGCCAGGTTAACGATATGAGGCTGCATTCTTCTTGAAGGAGGATGAGAGTCATCAGTCACTTCAACACATATCACCATGTTCTCCTCTTTACAGGTTGAGTAGAGTTTACGCCAGGCCTGGAGGGAGTACATTATAAAGTATAACAATACATGTACATGAACAGGTCTATATTACTATCCTTTAATATTTTAGTGACACAGGTACTGCTACATGTAATTGTATTATTTTATTAACAATTCTCAACAAGTGCTAATTGGTATCAAGTGTGCTGGTATTTATAGCAATCAGTTTACAAGTATATTATCCTGTATCAGTAACTACTAATGGCCCGCTGCTTTAAAGTCCAGCGGTTGTTTGGTTGTACAGTACCTGTGCGTCTGGTGGTATTATAAAGAAGTTATCAGGAGGTGGTCTGTTAGCCTCTGCTGCCTGGCGGGCCATGCCAGCAGCTAGAGCATCAGCTAATAACAGATCCATGAGATTCATATTGAAAGAGAGAGACAGACAGACAGACAGAGAGAAACACGAAGAGAAGAAAGAAAGAGGATAAGGCAAACTGCCCCGCCTGTAATGAATGTAATACGCACGTTAATGAATTTATAATCAATGGGTGGGGCTTGAGTTTATTAATTAGCGAGTGGGCGTTAAACAGAGAAGGTGCGCCTGGTAGGCGTGGTTAAGCCCACGTGTAAACATGAGGGTCAGTGTCTTTTTATGTAAAAGAGCCTCTTTGAACTGGCCTCCGTGTGTGGGCCTGGAGATACATGCTCAGATATGTTCAAGGGACAAGATATTCTCAACGGGGCCTGTGGGATCACATGATCCCTCTCCAAACTCCTCCCTCTCATTGTTTGACGTGGCAATACCTGGGACAATGCCTGTAAGTATTGGTCACGTGATTCTCACGTGATCTAATTACACAGGTCATTAATAAAGACTGTGTCAAGGCCGGAGTGTTAACTGCATTAGCGTTAAGATCAAGAATCAACTCTCGGTCGTATTTTGATAGAAAGCACTACTTTTATCCTGATTTACCGGTAATTAATTAATTAAGACTACTAATTGATTAATTAATGTTACATTGATAGGGTGGGTACCAGATTAGTCAGAATCGTGTACCGTTAGCTGTAGGTGGATACTTATCAGTTTATAATAACAATAATCAGTTAATTAACGTCTCAATAAAACAAGTACAACTGGAACAAGACAGTGGTAGGATATTACATGTACATTTATTATTGATTTATTTATTTATTTTTAGGTAAAATAGTTTTTGGTGAAAAGACAATTGAAGGACACGATACCCTACTGGACTATAAAAGAGCTGGTAATAATAATAATAATAATAATAATAATAATAATAATAATAATAAATTAATAATAATAATTAATTGTTATTAATTGGAAGGTGTTGGACTGATGGAGATTGTGACTGATCCTGTTCTAATTGATGGATCATCTGCTGCTAATTTTATTCGAGAGCTCCGCCTACTTTTAAAGAGGATTGGAACGTGTGATGGAAACATGGCGGGTGAGTGAGCGGGGTTATTGTCATTATCATTATTATTATTATTAATAGATGGGTCGTTAAGAGTTGATGCTAATGTGTCAGTGAGAGAGACTGGTTCTGATGGAATGGGAACAAGAACTGAAATTAAGAATATCAGCGGAATCAAGTTCCTTAAGAAAGCTATTGGTAAGCTCATTAATATTCATGAGCTCTGTTACTATTTTTAGATTACGAAATATGGCGACACATACAGGTGCTAAGCAAAGGAGGCGTGGTTTTACCTGAGACTATGCGCTATGACGAAAGGAAAAAGTGAATTAGATTAATTAATTATTTTAATGATATTCATTGCAGTGTGACCACACCCACAAGAGGGAAATCCTCACATCAGGACTATAGATTCATTGAGGAACACGACCTACCAGCTTTATTAATAGAGAGGGAGGGGCTGGTTGATGAGTGTAGGAAGATACTGGAGGAGATACCAACTGATAATGTAGTGGAGTCATTATCACTGAAATACGGTAATTATAATAGTTAATATTAATTAATTATTTATTTATTTTAATTAGGAATCAGTTTGTATGATGCACAAGTACTTGAGGTATCAATCAATTAATTCATTAATTAATTAATAATTATTGTATTATTATTATTAGAGTGAAGATTGGGCTATAGACTTATTTGAAGAAGTGATGACACAGTAACCAGTTAACCACACACTAACCACACACTAGTCATTAATTGTAATGTATCATATAGTGTGATATGATCATTGATCCATTAGGTGTCCTCAGCTACCAGTTAAGTTAGTAATCTCTTGGATAACATCAGAACTGTATGGACTCATTAATGACAGAGACGGAATGAATGTGTGTGTAGGCAACTTCATGAGTTTACTGATCCTGTTCAATCAGAATGAACTGACTGGGCCACAGGCTAAAAAAGTAATGGAAACAATAGGAAGGAAATATGCAACATGAATAGATGTATATGCATTAGAAAATGCATCAATTTTGGTAAAATCACCTCAAACTTGCTACACAGCATAAGGACATTAATATGTATTAGAAAATGTAATAAAAATTTGAGGTGATTTCGGAGCCATTTTTTGGGAAAAAACCATGGACTATAGCCTTGGGTATTTTTCAGAATTTTGATGTTTTCTTAAAATGGTCGTAACTCGAAAAATTGAAGTTGGAATCACCTCAAACTTGCTACACAGCATAAGAGCATCAATATGTATCAGAAAATGTAATAAAAATTTGGGGTGATTTCGGAGCCATTTTTTGGAAAAAACCATGGACTATAGCCTTGGGTATTTTTCAGAATTTTTTCGTTTTCTTAAAATGGCCGTAACTTGAAAAATTGAAGTCGGAATCAACTCGAACTTTCTATACACTATGAGGACATCAATATGCATCAGAAAATGTAATAAAAATTTGGGGTGATTTTTTGGCCATTTTTTGGAAAAAACCATGGACTATAGCCTTGGGTATTTTTCAGAATTTTTTCGTTTTCTTAAATTGGCCATAACTTGAAAAATTGAAGTCGGAATAACCTCAAACTTTCTACACAGCATAAGAACATCAATATGTATCAGAAAATACAATAAAAATGGAGAATTCTCAAATTTTTATTTTTGGAAAAATCTGACCAGCGACCCTGTACTAGGGACTTTGACCTGATTTTTGAAAAACTTAAAAATACATTTAAATGATCCAAATTTGATGGAAATTAGCTACAACTTTCTATATGACATAAGTACATGGCATTAGGAAATTTAATAAAACTGTCCTTGCCTTTTATTGTTGCAGATATTACGATTGATGGTTAAAGGTGATTCAAGATCTCCTATTGATATTCTTCATGACATTCAAACTGCCCATTACTCTCACACTGATATTGTTGATATCTGTGAAACAATATTAACTGAACATAAGGAAGAAGTAAGTCATTCATTATTAGTATCATTACTATTATTATTATTATTATTATTATTATTGTCTCTGCTCTAGGTGAGTGAGTACATCAGTGGTAATGATAGGAGGAGGAAGCTGCTGTTTGGATTCTTCATGGGAGAGGCTATGTCTCTCACTGGTAGAGACTGTGATCCAAAGGAAATAAAAGGAATATTATTGGAACTGTTGAACAACAAAATGTAATGAAAACTGTTTGTATAAACTGAGATAGAGTAACTGAAACTTTCTTTTGCAGTTACTGTTTCAATATAATTATAATTAAATAATGATACATACAGCACAGTACTGCTCTATCATTGTTATTATATGAGACCAACAGATACCATAAACTGAACTGTTGGTATGCAATCATTACCTCATTAAAAGGACATGAAGTAGTAGTATATGCTGTCAGTGAGTAGGTGTACTAGTTAGTGCTCAATGAAGTTATAAATACAGTACCAGTGTTAGTCACTGAACAGCAAAACTGAGTAGATAAAGGACACCAGCAGCAGAGAAAGATCAGAATAAATCAAAATGGTATGGAACAAGACCCATATGCTAGTACCTATATTATGTTCCTTCTTTTCCCTACAGCCATTGACTGATGAACAAAAGGCTGAATTAAAGAAGAAGTTTGATTCATTTGACGTTGATAAGGATGGCACTATCAGTATAGCTGAGCTGAAGGCAGTCTGTGAGTCCATGGGACTCAATAAGAGCGAGCTGGAGATAGCTGAATATATTGATAGAGCTGACAAGGACGGGAGTGGTACTGTTGATTTTGATGAATACTGTCAGCATTATGCTGAAATTGATGAACAGAGAATGTGGGAACTATTTCAAGTTAGTTACCAGTACATGCATATATTGTATATGAAAGTTCTTTGATTGCATTAACCTGATGTTAATACAGAAATATGACACTAAGAATGGGACAGAGGAAGGCAATGGATATCTTGACCTGGAGGAACTTACTGCTCTAGTGAAGGACCTCAATTTTAGAAACATCAAAAAAAGAACAATCAAATACTTTATGAAACAACTTGACACAAATGGAGACAAGAAAATAAGCTTTGAAGGTAAGACATAAGTAATGTCCCAATTAGTAGAAAAGTACCTCTGAAATGAGGACACCTCTGTATTAAGGACAGGTAGTGTGGGCCCAATTGGTGTCCTTAATAAAGAGGTTATTGTTATTTACTGTATTTATATCTCATTACAGAGTTCAAGGCAATGAACAGAACAAAACTCATGAAGAAATAAAAGTAGCTTCATCTCAAGGTGGAGATCATTATTGACATATTTTTGGTTTTTAAATTAATTATCAGTTTAAAAGTTTGCAAACAATAGAACATAACTCATTAATCTTTTGTCAATTGGTTTTAAAGTGTCAATTATTATTTTTAAAATGTTGTATGGATTTCTCCATTCCCTCAGCAAAAGTGAAAATCGGTTTATAATTAAAATGATCTTTAGCTTTTTGACAGCTGTAGTAATGATACGTGCCTGCAATACGAACTCTCATTGGAGTGAACAATGGTCTAATGGTTACCAAGGGACTCAGTAACCATGACACCCACCCTAGCAACACAGCCAGTATCAAAATGATGTGAAAGGGTAAGTGGATTGAAGGAGGAGGGTAGCCAAAACCAACAACCAGCTGGGATATGTAGCCATTGAAAGGGAGCGGCTCGTCATTAGTAATGTTATAAGCCTATCAATAATAATAATAATAATAATAATAATAATAATAATAATAATAATAAATTTATTAAAATAATAATAATGTTGTTGTTATACCTGGCCACACACAACAGAGTCTTCATGAAGAGCTTCCGCTGCCAGTAAGTGTCCATGAGTTACGTTTTCAACATAAGTAAAATCAACAATATTCTTACCATCCCTGGGGACAGTAATATTCAGTGAAAATCAGTCACTTTAAGACCCCCAGGAGGCTAAATTCATCCCCCAGGGGTCACTACACATAAATTCTTACCCAATAATGAATTTCATTTTCCCATTTTTTGCTGCATTTAGTACTACTGGTATGTTCTGTCTGTCGTGGGGGCCAAATATTCCATGGGGTCTGATAGCTACTGTCATTAATACAGGACCCCTTGACTCATCAGTGTTATTAGCATCAAGAACCAACTAATAAATAAATAAATAAATAAACAATCAATCATAGTACACATTTCCTCAGGTCATGTAGGAAGTGCTTCCTTAATATTAACAATTAAATAATAACAATGATAAACATTTCCTTCTAAAATTACAGGATAAGCCCCGCCCACCACACCTTCTCTTGTATTATCTTAGTTTGTGTATAATAGTCCATTGGAGGGTGAGCATAAGGTAAATCCTCAGTTCCATTCTTAATATCAGAACCATTGTAGACCACACTGGCTGAACTGGTCAGAACTAACCTCTATTAATAATAACAATAAAAATTGATATAATTATAATTACTTTAACTCCTGATTCTATACAGGACTCAATAAGACACTGTGTTCCTTCCACGTTGACTTTATTAAACAAGGACTCATCATTAGCAGCTGCTGGAGGCGAAGCATGATGGAACACAATATCACTGCCTTGTAGTGACGACAACAAATCCTAATAATATACAAAAATATACTGGTAATATCCTAAAATAAACAAGTATAATGTAACAGTTTTCTGAGACTAATACAGTACACATTATTAACCTGCTTGTTGCATATGTCTCCAGTATAGTAAGTAATGGAGTCATTAGTATCATCATTTCTATTGATATCAAACACTTTGACCCGGTAACCACTGGCCAGTAACTTCTCTACCATATGTCGTCCTAAAAACCCACACCCACCAATAACAGTACAGACCCTAGCAGGTTTATCCTAGCAGTAGGAGAGAGAGAGAGAGGGTAGTACTAAAGAACAGTGATATACTCACAGTCGCCATGTTTAAGAGAAAGAAGAATGGGCCAATGGATCAGTCGAGTGGTGTGATTCTCCATTGCATGGGCGTGGTCCAATACGCCCTTACCCACGTGGTTGCACGTGGGTAAGCTCATTCTACAAGACTAAGTGTTTGAATCTGCTGCAGACTGCTAA